>NC_066557.1:11601649-11631649 GCF_024679095.1 Eriocheir sinensis
GGTCAAGGATGGGTGGAAGGGGGAGGGGAGGCAGCTAATGGATGGGGGAGAGGGGGGAATAGAGGGGAGGATGGGGGAAGAATCCTTTTATTGCAGAATTGAGAGGATTGAGGATTATTTTTAGGAGGGGGGAGAGGAGGGGGAAGAGGTGGGGGAGAGGCCGAGGAGGAGGGGAGGAGGGAGTGGGGTAGTCGGTGAGGGGGGAGAGGGGGAGAATGTGGGGATGTATGTATTAATTCTTTTTGTTACAGAATTGAGGGGATTAGGAATATTTTTTTGGGGGGGGAGGAAGTAGGGGAGGAGAGGGAAAAAGTAGGGGGTGGATATTATATTACAAGCATGGGAGGAGGGAGAGGAGGAGGAGGATGTTATGGGAAGAAGGGGAGTGGTGGGGAAGGGAGGGGAGGATGTATGGGGAAGAGGAGGAGGAGGAAGAGGAAGAGGAAGGGAGGAATGATGGAGAGAAAGTGGAGGAGGAGGAAAACCCAAAACAAGATCTTAGTTTCTCTCCTCCTCCTCCTCCTCCTCCTCTCCCTCTTCCTCTTCCTCCTCCTCCTCCTCCCCCTCCATTACCACACCTATACTATTACTATTATAACTATTACTACCTCATTAAACCTTTGTACTAATTAATTATGACTTTGATTCATGCCAAAAAATAGAGGAGGAGGAGGAGGAGGAGGAAGAGGAGGAGGAGGAGGAGGAAGAAGAAGAAAACTAACAATAATATAACATACCTCATGGAAGAAAAAGAAGAAGAAGATAACAACAATGAAAACAACAACAATAATAAAAATAACAAAGAAAAAAACTATCATTACTATTACTACACTCTCTCTCTCTCTCTCTCTCTCTCTCTCTCTCTCTCTCTCTCTCTCTCACACACACACACACACACAGATGGTTGGGTTGTCTGTACTTATTATCTCAAAACACACCCCTTTCTTTCAACCTTTTTCTATGCCTTATCTCTGTCACGGGAAGGGGCGGGTGATGGGACGAGGAAGGGGAAGAGAAGGGAAGAGGAGAGAACGGAAGGGATGATGGGGCAAGGAAGAGAAAAAGGGACATAGAAGGAAAGGAAAGGAAAGGAAAGGGAAGGGTAAGGAAGGAGAAGGAAGGAAGGGAGGAAAAGAGGAAGGGAAGGGAGATGGAAATGAATGACGGGCCAGAGAAAGGGAAGGGAGGAAGAATGAAGGGAAAAGAAGGGGAAGGTAAGAGAAGAAGGGAGGAAGGAAAGGAAGGGAAGGATAAGGAAGAGAATTAAAGGAAGGGAAGGGAAGAAGGGAGGAGGAAAAGAGAGGAGAAAGGGAAGGAGAGGAAAGAGACGAGAAGGGAAGGGAAGAAGGGATGAAGGGAGGAAGGAGGAAGGGAAGAAAATAAATGAAAGGGAGAATACAAGGAAGGAAGAAGTTAATATGTACCTTCTCTTTTCTCCTCTTCTGTCTCTTCCTCCTCCTCCTCCTCCTCTGTCCTGGTTGTTCTCCTCTTCCTCTTCCTTCTCCTCCTTCCTCTCTTCCATCTTCCTCCTCTGTGTTTGATATTTCACGTGTTTTCCCTCTTTTTCTTTCCTTCTTCTTCACTTTTGTATTTTTCTAACGTCTGTGATTCTGATTTTTCAACGGGATAACATTTCCATTCTCTCTCTCTCTATCTATCTATCTATTTGTTTATTTTTCGTATATGTATCTATCTATATATTTATCTATTTTTCTGCATCTATTAAGTTATATATGGATAGATAAATAGACAGACAGATAGAAATAGAGAAGAAAAAATATATATAAACCCATTGAAATATCAGAAATACCTCTCTATCTATCTATCTATCCACCTATATCTATCTATATCTATCTATCTATCTTTTTGTATCCATTCATTTATAAACAGATAGATAGATAGATAGATAAAAATAGAGGAACACGGAAATGTGAACCCGTTAAAGAGTCCGAAACACAAGAAGTTACGAAAGTCCAAAAATTGTAAAAGAAAAAACACGTGTATTTATCTTATCGAACACAGAGGAAGAAGAAGAACAAGAGGGAAGAGAAGAAGGAGGAGGAGAAGAAAGAAGAGTGAAAAGGGAATAATTAGGGTAAAGGAGAAGGAGTTGAAAAAGGAAGAGAAAGAGAGAGAGAGAGAGAGAGAAGACCGGCCGGCAGAAGAGGAAGAAGAAAGGAAAATAACCAGGCAAAGAAAGGAGAGAGAGAGATAAGAAATAACATAACAAAAGAGGAGAAATACGAAAAGAGAAAAAGAGGAGAGGAATAAGAGAAGAAAAACACAAGAGATAAAAAGGAAGAGAAGAGAAGAAAGAACAAAAAAATACAGACAGAAGGAGGATCGCTAAAGGAAGAGAAGAAAAATACCCAGTAACATAACACACCTCATAGAAGAAGAGTAGGAAATAAAGAAGAAAAATACCCAGTAACATAACATAGCTCATAGAAGAAGGTGAAAAGGGGGAAAAAGAAGAAGGAAGCATTATGAAGAAAATAGTGATTAGGATAAGGAGGTTCTTCAGGTCCCGTCCCTTGCTAAAAAACATGGGTGGCTTTGGGATGCTCTTCGTAGGGGCCGAGTGGACGCAACAGACCCTGCTCAAGAAGGTGTGGGTGAGTGCGGCTTTCCTTGATTATCTTGTATGGAAAAAGATTATTATTCTTGTTTATATGATTATTCTAAATTGATTACTTATTTCATTATTTTTGATTATTTAATTGTTCTGGATTCATAGTTATAGACACAAAGATAGGGATTCATGCATTTATTTATCACATTTTGGCAGAAGGAGCACAGGTCAGGTCAGGTCAGGTCAAGTTAGTTTGGCGACAATTAATACATCATTGTTCTTTCTTCCTCAACGCGTGAATCATGTCCAGTCTGTACTATTATTTTGCTTAATTATTTTTGTTTCGCCAGAAGGTTGACCCAGACCCCAAGTATGACATGGAGGCTTTCAAAAGATACAGCTTCTTCGGCGTGCTGTGGTACCCTGTTATCTACCATCACTGGTGAGGACTGGGGGTGCTGGGAAAGGTTTCTTCCTCCTTCTCTTCTTTCCCAGAGGTGTTTTAACCCGTCCGCTGCGATTGGCACGGATTTGGCCTTCACTGGTAGCCTGGTAACATACACTCCCAGGTCTTTCTCTGGCTCAGTGGTGGATAGTGGAGTGTTTCCCATGTGGTATTGGTGTGCTGGATATCCCTTCACTGGTAGCCTGGTAACATACACTCCCAGGTCTTTCTCTGCCTCAGTGGTGGATAGTGGAGTGTTTCCCATGTGGTATTGGTGTTCTGGATATCCCTTCACTGGTAGCCTGGTAACATACACTCCCAGGTCTTTCTCTGCCTCAGTGGTGGATAGTGGAGTGTTTCCCATGTGGTATTGGTGTTCTGGATATCCTCTTCCAAGGTGCAGGACTTTACATTTTCCTTAATTGAATTGTAGCAGCCACTTTTTGTTCCACTCCTGTAGCTTGGTGAGGTCTTCTGGTAGGGAAAGGTTAATCTGCTTTGCATGCACTGAAGTAACTATTGAGCATTTGAAATTGATAGACAGATAAAAATAAAGGAGAAAAATCATATATAAACCCTTTGAAATGTCAGAAATACCTCTCTCTAGGCCCAACCATTCTCCTATCTACCACCCAAACCACAACCACCTATCCCACACACAACCTGAATGGCAACCGAAAAGCTGAACACACTCACAACCCAACGTCCCCACCTATCTGTCTATCTAGAGTGGGTTGCCTCTTAATGAGCCTTCGACCTGCTTACCTGGGTACCTGTTGTCTGTCTTTCTGTGGTTTTTATGACCCCCCCCCCCTCCCCCCCCAGGTACAAGTGGCTGGATGTGCGGTTCGTGGGTACGGGCGTCGCCACCGTAGGGAAGAAGATATTCCTGGACCAGTTTGTGATGGAGCCGCCCCTCTTGATTGCCTTCTACGTCGGTGAGCGGAATTTGTCCTTGGATTTATTTGTGGCGTCTATATATATATTTTTCGTGTGTGTGTGATTATGTGGAAGAAAAAGAAGAAACTAAGAACGGAATAGCCAAAAGAGGAGGTCAATTTCAGAGGTGTGTGGAAGCTGGTCTCTGTTTGGCATCTTAACTCATACATAATATACACCTCTCTCTCTCTCTCTCTCTCTCTCTCTCTCTCTCTCTCCCCCCCAGGCATGAGCATAATGGAGGGTCGGGAGGACGTGTTGAAGGAGTGCAAGGAGAAGTTCATCACTACCTTCGTGGTGAGCCAAATAACATAAACGTATCTTTTTTGGGTATTTGTCTATTAATTCATTTATAATTTTTTCTTCTCCTCCCCTTCAGAGTGGCTGCAAGATTTTTGTTTTGTTTTTTTACAGCAGAGGAGACAGTGCAAGGGCGTAAAAAAAATAAGAAAACAATAATGAAAAAAATAAAAAAGCCCGCTATTTACTACTAGCACAATCTATCTATCTATCTATTTGTATTTACTCTAACATTTTTTTTTTTTTTTTTTTTTTTTTTTTACAGCAAAGGAGACAGTTCAAGGGCACAAAAAAGCAAACATTAATAAAAAAAGCCCGCTACTCACTGCTCCTAAAAAGAATCCAAAGAGGTTGAATTATCATTATTATCTATCTGATCATTATTTTTTTTCCCTTTGCAAGTTCAGGGCAGCTCCAAGGCATATAGTTCTAATCTTTCCGTCTTATCAATTAACTAACCTATAATATCTATCCATTATTTATCTATCCATCAATCTTGTTATTTCTTCTTCCCCTTCAGAGCAGCCGGCCAGAGACACAAATACTGTAGTCTATCTATATTTCTCTTTGTACTTTTATCATTCATCATCATCATCATCATGCTTTTACACACCTTTTTTGTTTCATTTTTAGGAGCCGCGAGTAGCAGGCTTTTTTTTATTATTGTTTTCTTTTTTTGTGTGCCCTTGAGCTGCCTACTTTGTTGTAAAAAAAAAAAAAAAAAAAAAAAAAATCGTGATCATAATTTAACGTCCATCTATTCCCTATGGCGGGGTTGGACGGGACATGAACCTCCTCCACTGTTGTCGGTCCATAGCCATTTCTTCAGTGGTGTTCAGCCTCCTCATATCTTTCTCCACATCTTCCTTGGCCTTCCTGATGTTCTCCTGCCCTCTACCTCAAAGATCAGTGCTTATCTCAGGATGTGTTTTTCTCCTCTCCTCTATTTTTATCATTAATGTCTATATCTATCTGTATCTGTCATATTATAATTTCTTCCTGGCAATGGCTGTAAACCCCTATGTCCTTCTATAGTGCAGTTCTTTATTCAGTGGTCCAGTGTAACACGATTGACTCCTTTAAAAACAAGCTCGACCATCACTTCCTTGAACTTAATATTAACTAGAGTAGAAATGCAACGTTTTGGAGCCTTCTGATTAATGTAGAATCACTTAGGTTTAAGGACAGGCCCCCAAAAATTACTGTCAATCAAAATCAAAATCAATTCTATCCGTCTATCTATCCTTCTATTTTGAGTTTGAGTAGCGGGCTTTTTTTCACATTTGTTTCCTTTTTTTATGCCCTTGAACTAAATCCTCTGCTGTAAAAATAAATAAATAAATAAATAAATAAATAATTATCCCCTTCTTCTTCTTCCCCGTCCAGAGTGGGTGTGTGTTCTGGCTTCCGGCAATGGCCATCAACTTCTACCTCCTTCCGTCGTCACTGAGGGTCATATTCGTGGGGGTGTGTTCCTTCCTCTGGTGCAACTTTATCTGCTGGTACAAGAAGCAGCCGGCGTGATGAGTGTGTAGGGGTGAGCTGAGGGGGTGAGAGGGAAGGGGCGTGTGTGTGTGGCGGGGAGGGGGCGGGTGTATGGGGTATGTGTATATGTGTGTGTGTATTTGTTTGTAATGGTTGTGTATGTGTGTTTTTCTGTGTGTGTGTGTGTGTGTGTGTGTGTGTTTACTTAAGATAATAGTAATAAACTGTGTGTATAAACTATGGTTGGTTGAGTTTGTTTGGTATTATTATTATTATCATTTATTTCATTTCTGTTCAAGTAATTAATATATGTATGAATTAAAATGTAGTATTGGCTGTTTTTATTTGGGTTTATAATTATGTGTTTAAATATGTTTGCCATTATTTGTATAACTAGAATACATAGGAATTTGTGTAGTATGTGAGTTAAGCAGTAGTAGTAGTAGTAGTAGCAATAGTAGCAGTAGTAGTAGTAGTAGAAGAAGCTTAATTTTGATAAGGAGTTCCTGTTCACCAAGTTCTTCCATCACATTATCACTGAGCTTCCTACCTTTGGCCAGTTATAATTAAACTTACTCATGTACAATTATCACTCATTAGCACAAGCCTATGGTTGGTATTACAAGACATTTTCGGTCCTCACATCAATTATTTCTAAAGGTCAAAGAGGGGGTCAGTTGGGTTCTAATGAGTGTTTCTTCAGGTTCATGGTACAGAGGAAGGGTCAGACTACCACCAGGGTCATAAAACTACCCCTGGAAATGCCCACAACTCCTACGAAAGCCTTGTCAATTATGTGTTCTTGGGCTGAGAAATGTCTTTTACTGGAAGGAAATAACAGACCCAGACTGCATTATAATTTCCCTCTTTTGGAGACGATGGTAATGGAGGAGGAGTAATGGGGAAAGAAGAAGGAAAAGAAGGGAGAGAAAATAATGGAAGTAATTGAAATAGAAGAGGAGGGAAGTAGAGAAAAGGGTCATATTAGCTGTCTTTTAATTAGTGATGTTTTCTGGGAGTTTAATTATGTGTGTTAATAAGAAAGAGGTAAAAATGGAAGAGATTATAGGAGAGAAAAGAAGGGTCATTTTAGCTATCTTTTAATTAGTGATGTTTTCTGGGAGTTGAATTAAGCATGTTTTAATAAGAAGGAAAAATTAGACAGGAAGGAATTAGGACAGAAAAGAAGGGGTCAGATCAGGTCAAATTATGTGTTTATTACTGTTATTAGAGAAGGGAAATGTCAAATCCACCCTGAAGGAGAAGTTATGTGATAGGAGAAAAAGTTGGAAAGTTTCGTTTAGTCGGCACAACATCTGTGGTCATATGCCGGAGAGAGACAGCAGGGGAAGGAATTATAGGAGAAGGGAACAGACCCCAGGAGACGGGACACAACCCCCGATTAATACCTGGTACCCATTCACTGCTGGGTGGACAGGGGCGTAGGGTTATGACAGGAGAAAGAGGAGAGAGAAGGAATGAGGGGAGAAAAAAGTATATGACAGGAAGAAAGTATAGGAATTAATTAAAGAGAGGGAGGGTCATTTTAAGCCACCCATCATTTTCATTTTGGTGTTAAGAGAAAAAATGTTAAAACCACACCGGGAGACATAATGGATAATGGAAGGAATGGGTGAAAGAGAAATTGACAAAAAACATGACATGAATAGATTAGGAAAGAAAAAGGAAGGTCATTGAGGCTGGCTGTCCTGATCATGTGCTTCCTGGGATTAGATTATATGTGTTTTTTGCTGTTAATAAGGAAGATATATAATGTGACACCAGAAAAATGGTAATAAATGACAGGAAGAAGAGGAGTCATTCGAGGTTATATATTGAAGAAATTAATAGAGGATAAGAGGGTCGTTTTAGGCTATGTATCTTAATTAATGCTGTTCTATATGGGGGTTTAATTATGTATATTGTGTAATGTGATAAAGAAATGGAATAGCAGAAAAGAATGGAAATGACAGGGAGAAGATCGAGGAGCCATTCAAGGTTATATATTGAAGAAATTAATAGAGGATAGGAGGGTCATTTTAGGCTATGTATCTTAATTAATGCTGTTCTATATGGGGAAAAATGGTTATAAATATGACAGGAAGAAGAGGAGTCATTCGAGATTATATATTGAAGAAATTAATAGAGGATAGGAGGGTCATTTTAGGCTATGTATCTTAATTAATGCTGTTCTATATGGGGAAAAAATGGTTATAATTTAAATATGACAGGGAAAGGAGGTTATTCGAGATTATATATTGAAGAAATTAATAGAGGATAAGAGGGTCGTTTTAGGCTATCTATCTTAATTAATGCTGTTCTATATGGGGAAAAATGGTTATAAATATGACAGGAAAAGGAGGTCATTCGAAATTATATATTGAAGAAATTAATAGAGGATAAGAGGGTCATTTTAGGCTATGTATCTTAATTAATGCTGTTCTATATGGGGAAAAATGTTAATAAATATGACAGGAAGAAAAGGTCATTCGAGATTATATATTGAAGAAATTAATAGAGGATAGGAGGGTCGTTTTAGGCTATGTATCTTAATTAATGCTGTTCTATATGGGGAAAAAATGGTTATAATTTAAATATGACAGGAAAAGGAGGTCATTCGAGATTATATATTGAAGAAATTAATAGAGGATAAGAGGGTCATTTCAGGCTATCTATCTTAATTAATGCTGTTCTATATGGGGAAAAATGGTTATAAATATGACAGGAAAAGGAGGTCATTCGAGATTATATATTGAAGAAATTAATAGAGGATAGGAGGGTCGTTTCAGGCTATGTATCTTAATTAATGCTGTTCTATATGGGGTTTTAATTATGTATATTGTTATCATTAGGGGAAGAGGATGAGACCACGTGCTTCATGATGTAAACAAACAGACGACGCGACCTCAATCCAACGTTGCCAAATTATCGTACTCGAAGCATCATATTTACCGGTTTCTGCCTCATAACTATTGCTAAAAAAACACCATTAATTAACCATTTTAACGATAACTCTATATAAAACCAGTTAAAGGGGTGGAGGAGGCAATTTTGGGGTTGGAAATTAGAAAACATAAAAGGTGGAGTACGAGAATCTGGCACCGTTGTACCTCATGTGATGTTTTGAGTTGCCATGTATCACCAGAGCAACCATTTTATTATTATTTAACCTCTTTCAAGGGTCTAATTTTAAAGGTCATGTGATGTTTTATTATTCTCAGTCATAGGAAAATGGAGGCGTAAAGATATTTTGTATATATTGCATGATTTTGTCCTACACGTGATATATGGAAGTGAAGGATATATTTTTTTTCATGTTCCCGGAGAAAATAAATGACGGTAGTGAATTATTTATATTTTAACAAGGGATTTTAACTAAGTATATATTAAGGAAATTCCACATGAGAAAAAATATATCGCTAACTGTACCGTGTTTTTCCCAAGGTGTGACAAAATGCTTTTACGGAGATTTCACATTTATAGACATCACTACATATCCATCTTCCTAAATAAGACCTTGAATATACTTTAACAACATTTCCACTCATAAAATCAGAGGAAAAAGACTCGGAAATACTAAAAATCCGCAAAAACGAGAAGGCGAGACTCCCTTCCGTAATGGCGGCTGTGATGGCGAATAAAGATTTTCTCTCGTTTTCCCTCCCCGGGCCATCACGACGACCCGGATTTCCTCCCCGCTCGACTTTAATCTCCCCGCGCGGCCAGATACTCCCCCGGGGCGCCTGAAGGAGGGGTGCAGGCCTGGCGGGGCGGCGGGAATAAGGGTTCTGAGGGGGATTTTCCGGTATTTTAGGCGAGGTGTGTGGCGGGTCCTCGGGGCGGGGCTCGGGGCCAGGCGCGGGGCTCTCCAGGTGTGTACTGTCGCTGCCGGCCAGGTTAATTAATGGCGGGCTTTTGTTTTGGATTTTTTTTTACTTTACGGCGGCGGTGAGACCAGTGACTAAGGCCGCCGGGGTATGTGTTTTACGGGGCCGGGGCACGGGGCGGGGGACGGGGCCTGGTGGGGTGTTCGGACGGGGCCTGGTAGGGGTGTTTGTGACAGGGCCTGGGGTGTTGGGGGGCCTGGGGTAATGGGGCCAGGGGTGTCACGGGGCCTGGTGGGGGTGTGGGGGACGGTGCCAGGGGTGTTGGGGGGCCTGGGGTATTGGGGTCAGGGGTGTCACGGGGCCTGGTGGGGGTGTGGGGGACGGTGCCTGGGGTGTTGGGGGGCCTGGGGTATTGGGGCCAGGCCTGGGGTGTCACGGGGCCTGGTGGGGGTGTGGGGGACGGGGCCTGGGGTGTTGGGGGGCCTGGTGGGGGTGTGGGGTACGGGGCATGGGGGGTTGGGGGGCCTGGGGTGTCACGGGGCCTGGTGGGGGTGTGGGGGACGGGGCCTGGGGTGTGGGGGACGGGGGCGAGGGGGCAGGTCACGGGGGTCACCTGTTGCCTGGTCAAGGTGTGGGTAGTGGTAATTAGTGCACCTGTTTAAACTCTAGAATTACACCCAACACCTTAACCCAGTAGCTGCGGACTCCTACAGAAGGCTTCACCCCCATCATCAACCCCCCCTATAATTTTAATAACCAAAAGAAATAAAGATAAAAAAACGTAATAATTGATTTGTGAGAGACGGCACCAAGATAGGTAATAATACAAAAAGATAAAATACCTATCGCCATCTGACATACATTCTTTTAACCCTCCTTCTCCCCCTCCTCCTCCTCCTGTCACAGTTAACATAAGGGAGTGGATGAAAGCAGGAGAATGGCAGCGATGGAGGAGGCGGAGTTTTCCAAGCCGGTCCACCTGCAGCGGCTGGAGCAGGCCCTCAAGCTGGATCCGTTCCTCAACTATGTGGAGAGTGTTCTGAACCAGCCCGTCAGGTGAGGCCACGCTCCCTGACCAATGCCCACCTGTCCCGGCCTTACCTGTGACTGCTTGTTTACTTGATTTTGTTATTTTTTGTGTTTTTCCTGCGTATGATTGCTGATTTTGCTAGTACGGGGAATTGGCGGAAATTGACATGGATGAGTCTGATTTCATTGCCCTCACTTTTCCTCCTTTCCCTAATTTCCTCTTTTTCTTCTCTTTTTTTTTCCCTCACATGATTGCTGATTTCGCTAGTACGGAGAATTGGCGGAAATTGACATGGATGAGTCTGATTTCATTGCCCTCACTTTTCCTCCTTTCCCTAATTTCCTCTTTTTCTTCTCTTTTTTCCTTCGCATGATTGCTGATTTCGCTAGTACGGAGAATCGGCGGAAATTGACATGGATGAGATGGATGTCCGATTTCACTAACCTCACTTTTCCTCCTTTCCCTAATTTCCTCTTTTTCCTTTTTTTTCCCTCATATGATTTTTCATTTTCACTTGTATGGAGAATAGGCGGAAATTGACATGGATGAGATGGATGTCCGATTTCACTAACCTCACTTTTCCTCCTTTCCCTAATTTCCTCTTTTTCCTTTTTTTTCCCTCATATGATTTTTCATTTTCACTAGTACGGAGAATAGGCGGAAATTGACATGGATGAGATGGCTGAGTCTGATTTAATTTCCCTCAGTTTTCCTCCTTTCCTTAATTTCCTCTTTTTTCCTTCTCTTTTTTTCCCTCGTGATTTCCCATTTCACTTGTACGGCAGAGAGGATGAAATTGACATGGATGAGATGAATGTCCGATTTCACTAACCTCACTTTTCCTCCTTTCCCTAATTTCCTCTTTTTTCCTTCTCTTTTTTTCCCTCGTGATTTCCCATTTCACATGCACGGCAAAGAGTCTAAAAGTGACATGGATGAGATGGATGTCCGATTTCACTACCCTCACTTTTCCTCCTTTCCCTAATTTCCTCTTTTTCCTTCTCGTTTTTTCCCTTTTCATTTGTTATAATAGTTGATAATATGGGTGAAAGTTGCTATTCAAAGGAGAGACTATATTAATTTTTCCCTTCCTTTCCAGTGACTACGATACAGCCTCGGAGTCGGAGCTAGAAGGAGTGTCCCTGAAGAATGGTGTGTCCAGGACCAAGGAAGGTGAGAAGGAGGAGGAGGAGGAGGAGGAGGAGGAGGAGGAGAAGAAGTGTGTTAAGGCCTAGCTGAGAAATTTTTGTCCTTTTCAACATTATTATTATTGTCCCAAAGCCATTATGACAAAATGAATGAAGATAATGGAAGAAACAGAGAATAGAATTAGAATATATTTTTTTGAGGATTAAGTGAAGGAATAGAGGATGAAAATATAAGAAACAATAGCTCTACATAGGACAGTTTATCTATGTCTGCAAGAACGTATGAAGGAAAAGTTAAAGAAATATACGCATGAGAAAGTTAAGTTAATTTGCAGTCATAAGAAAAAAAGTGAAAAAAAAGCCTTAATAAAAAGTCAATTATTTGTAGTTCAAGAAAAGAAGTCACCCAGTTGTTCCTTAGTTTAAATTTCCTTTTCTTAACCCCATTTTTAGTTATTTATTTTAATTTATTTATTTTATTTTCCAGATCGCGAGAACGACAAGTCCCACCTCTACAACTTCTCCTTCGTGCGGCGGAAGCGTCAATGGCTGAAGGATGTGCTGGTGTCCTCCTCCTCCTCGTCCTCCTCCTCCTCCAGCGCTGAGGAGGAGGAGGAGGAGGAGGAGGAAGGGAGCGAGGAGGGGAGGAGGCTGACTTCGGCTGACCTGGAAGATATGCTCAGAGAACACAGGATGAGAAAGCACCATCAGTCACACTTCTACCAGAGTGAGGAGGTTAGTAGTAGTAGTAGTAGTAGTAGTAGTAGTAGTAGTAGTAGTAGTAGAGTTGGAATAATGGATTGCTGGGAGAACTTGAGGTTTGATCCAGTATTGACACTTTTGAGTTTCCCATTACACATCATAATCCGCCCTTCTACTTTTGTTCCACCTTGAAGAACCTGTCTTTTACTTATATTAAAAGGGCATCTTATCTATTTTAAAGGGCATCTTATCTATAGCAAACGGCATCTCCCATCTATCAGACACACATTTCATTATTAAACCTCCTAATTTTTGCTACATTTTGAAGAACAAGACACTTATATATATTAAAGGGCATCTAACAGACCAAGAAGGAGAGGAAGGAGGAGGAGGAGAAGGAGGAGAGTGAAGTATATTTTGTGAGGATATGAATGAGGAAGATGAATTAATGTGAAGAAATGGAAGAAGAGGAGGAGGAGGAAGAGGAGGAGGAGGAGGAGGAGGAGAGAGATGAAGTATATTTTGTGAGGATATGAATGAGGAAAATAAATAAATGTGAAAAAATGGAAGAAGACAAGGAGGAGGAGGAGGAGGAGGAGAAGTTTGAAGTACCCTTAGCTAACTCTTTGTCCCCCCCCCCCTCCCCCCCCCTCCCCCCCTTTACAGAACCGCGGGTACCTCTACTACAGTGCGGGTCTCCTCTCGCGGGTGGACAAGTACCCTGACCACCAGCGGTTCATGGCGGGGACGCGGAGGAAGAAGAACAAGGAGAAGAGGGAAAAAGAGCGTCTCCGCAGAGTGAAGAAGGAGGAGGAGGAGGAGGACCTGGAGCCTATGGTGAGTGGAAGAGGAGGAGGAGGAGGAGGAGGAGGAGGAGGATTATATGTATTACTTATTATTGTATTTAAATATTTGTTTCTCGGCCCTTAAAGTAGACAGGCAAAAACTGGACCATGGTTTGTATAGTGATTAGGAGACCTCAGTATATGGTTATTATTTAAAAAACTGAATTAAAATCAAAGGACGAAACTTATTCATTTGTCTTACTCTATTATTTTCTTTTCTGGGGGAGAGAAATTGTATCCTAAAAAACTGTTCCTAAATTTTACTCAAGTCCCCCTTAATTTCCACCTCTTGCCGCCTCAAGTTTCCCGTTTTCTGTCATCTCCCATCGTCTCCCTTCCATCCCCCCCAGAGTCCTGCCGCCCAGAACGAGGATAGTATGCACAGCTTCCCCGATGACGCCTCGGATGACCTCACCGTCCCCGTCAAGACTGCGGCTGCTGGTGGGCGGGGCGGCAGGGGGGTGAGGCGGGACAGGAAGCATAAGAAACTTGATGCCCAGGTGTGTGTGTGTGTGTGTGTGTGTGTGTGTGTGAGGGGGAAGGAAGCGTTGATATATTCTCATTTATTTATTTATTCATTTTCTTGGTTATTTTATTTATTTATTCATTTATTTTTCTGTTGTATATCTTACCTCCATAGTGCAGTGGTTAACATGCCTAGCTATATAAAAAAGTTAATCAGGAAAGTTAGTTATAAAAGTCCGCTAATTCCTGGAAAAGAAAACTAGAGGAGAAAGAAGAGGGAAATAGGAAGAGGAAGAGGAGGAGGAAAAGAGATAATATTTGTAGATCCAGAATTATTAAAGGAAAATGAGAAGGAAAAGAAACAGAAGGAGGAGGAGGAGGAAAAGAGATAATATTTGTAGATCCAGAATTATTGAAGGAAAATGAGAAGGAAAAGAAGAAGAAGGAGGAGGAGGAGGAGGAAAAGAGATAATATTTGTAGATCCAGAATTATTAAAGGAAAAGAAGGAGGAGGAGGAGGAGGAAAAGAGATAATATTTGTAGATCCAGAATTATTGAAGGAAAATGAGAAGGAAAAGAAGAAGAAGGAGGAGAAGGAGGAAAAGCAAAATCGAATAGAAGAAGTACTGTATAGCTCCAACATTACCTCTATATCTTCCCTCATCCCCCCCTCCCCCCTCACCCCCCCAGGCCCTCACCATGCGGCGGCACAAGCTCTGGGTGGGCATGGCCAAGAAGGAGGTGAGCCGGTGCCAGAAGAGCAAGGCGTCGTTCCGCAAGGAGGTGCTGCAGAACTGTAAGCGGATGGCCACTGGATGCATGAGGGTGTGTCGACAGAAGGCTTTGCAGGTGGGTGACAGCTGTTATTGTTCCTGGTACTGTTTTTGTTATTACTGAACAAGAACTCCTTATTAAAGACTCCTACTACTACTACTACTACTACTTCTACTTTTTTTTTACGGGCCTCCATCTATTAGAGTTGCGTTGTGAGCGGTATATTTTCTCATATCCTTTCACAAAGCAATTCATTGGCCCCACCCCACCAATGACTGTGGCCTACTACTACTACTACTACTACTACTACTACTACTACTGCTGCTACTGTATTCCGGTTATACAAATAATGTCAGGAATATTTAAACATAATTATAAACCCAAATAAAAACAGCCAGTACTACATTTTAATTCATTCATATATTATTATTGAAAGGACAGCAAGGGAACATAAACAGTGGTATGGACCCAAACGCAGTACCCTAAATGTGCGGGCAGGGAGAAAAATATTAAAAGGGGCAACAGAAATAGTACCCATCAAGTTGACAGGCTGGAGGGTGTTAAGTTTTGCTCTTTATTTTACTTCCGGAACTGAACTTTACGCAGTCAACCCGGTAGCTGCGGGGATCGTGTTTTTTGAAGTCCCCTCTAAGCGAATTAATGAGAAAAAATCATCACTCGCGCAAACCGTTTCATAATATATATCAATGCATTTGTGATCAGTTTATGCATCATCTATTTTTGGGGGGTTTATATCATGGCACAAATTTGGCCCATCGCTGGTACACGGTAAAGCCACAAATTTGGCCTGTCGCTGGTACACGGTAAAGCCACAAATTTGACCCATCGCTGCTACACGGTAAAGCCACAAATTTGACCCATCGCTGCTACACGGTAAAGCCACAAATTTGGCCCATCGCTGCTACACGGTAAAGCCACAAATTTGACCCATCGCTGCTACACGGTAAAGCCACAAATTTGGCCCATCGCTGCTACACGGTAAAGCCACAAATTTGGCCCATCGCTGCTACACGGTAAAGCCACAAATTTGGCCCATCGCTGGTACACGGTAAAGCCACAAATTTGGCCCATCGCTGCTACACGGTAAAGCCACAAATTTGACCCATCGCTGCTACACGGTAAAGCCACAAATTTGACCCATCGCTGGTACACGGTAAAGCCACAAATTTGACCCATCGCTGCTACACGGTAAAGCCACAAATTTGACCCCTCGTTGCTACTGGGTTAAAACTGATTGTTGCCCAAAAATAAAGTAACTACAACTATCTTCCACCATCTTGCCTCCCTCCCATAATTATCTCATCCATCCACCAGAACCTCCACCACTAACTAACCTCCCCTTCTCTCTCCTTCTCTCCCCCCTCCTTCCTCCACCCCCCAGAGCCAGAAGACTGTGAAGGACAAGGTGTGGCTGCTTAAGAGGCTGACGAGGACCATGCAGGCCGAGTGGAAGAAGTTCGACCGCATCCTGAAGGAGCAGAACAGGCGGGCGGAGAAGGAGGCAGAGGAGCAGCGGAAGATGGACAAGGAGATTCTGGAGGTGTGTGTGTGTGTGTGTGTGTGTGTGTGTGTGTATTTACCTAGTTGTGAAATACAGGAAAAGAGCTGTACTAGGCTTGTGCTGTCCCGTCTCCATAATGCTTAATATCCAGTTTGGCTTTAAATTCATGAATCGTTTTTGCACACACAGTCTCCTCGGCAAGTCCGTTCCAGAGACTTGTGTGTGTGTGTGTGTGTGTGTGTGTGTGTGTGTGTGTGTGTGTGTGTGTGTTTTGATCTCTATCCTTTTTTTTCACATTACTTTTTTATTTATTTTCTAGTCATTTTTTAATTTTCAAGTCTTTTCTATGTGTTGTAATAGTTCATCTTTTCTTCTATAATTTGGCTTTTTTTTTTAATTTTTCTTTATATCCTCACTTTTTCTAACCTTTTCTCTCCCTCTCTCTCGCCCCATCCTCCTCCTCCTCCTCCTCCTCCTTTTTTTTTCATTTTTCTTTATATCCTCACTTTTTCTAACCTTTTCTCTCTCCCTCTCTCTCTCTTGCCCCATCCTCCTCCTCCTCCTCCTCCTTTTTTTTTCATTTTTCTTTGTATCCTCACTTTTTCTAACCTTTTCTCTCCCTCTCTCTTGCCCCATCCTCCTCCTCCTCCTCCTCCTCTTCCCGTACACACACCTGACCTCCGCTTCCCCCCCGTCAGGTCAAGCGTCAACAGCGTAAGGTCAATTTCCTGATAACACTGCCGGAACTGTACGCACACTTCATGAAGAACAAGATGGGCTCGGCCTCCATGGATGACGCGGACACCAGCTCCATTCTCAGGCAGCTGGAGGATGACAGCTCCCTCCCATCGTCTTCCTCCTCGGCGGATGACTATGATTGGTAAGAGAGAGAGAGAGAGAGAGAGAGAGAGAGAGAGAGAGAGAGAGAGAGACGTATTTTTCATCTAGTTTCCAGAACGTTAAAAAAAATCAACACAATTATAGTGTAAGAGAGAGGGAGGAGGAAGAGGAGGAGGAGAAAGGGGTTTGATTCTATGACTGTGTGTATTTTTTTGTGTGTAAGGGTGTATGTATGGGTTGAAGGGTATGTTTAGGGAAAGGGAAGGGGGATATGGGGCTGTGTGTGTGTGTGTGTGTGTGTGTGTGCGTGTGTGTGTGTATTTACCTAGTTGTAATTTTACAGGGCCTGGGCTTATGCTTGTGTGGTCCCGTCTCTGTATCTATAATTATCCAACTTTTCCTTGAGGCTCTGTGTGTGTGTGTGTGTGTGTGTGTGTGTGTGCTGAAACTGATGTAATATATGTGTTTTTTATTTTTATTTTCTCCCTTCTCCTTTCTCTCTCTTTTTCACTCTTGCTAACTAATGCTCTATGATTAAAAACCCACACTGGCAGACGATAGAGTTTAAAATAAAAAAATTGAAATTAGGTTAAAAATACAACTGTCGTCTGCCAGTGTGTGTTTTTATTTATACATTAAGAAATCAGGTCAGTGTGATTAGCCGCTCAACTAATGCTCTGTCCGTCATTCTCTCTCTCTCTCTCTCTCTCTCTCTCTCTCTCTCTCACTAATACCCACTTCTCTCACATTAATAACCTAACTTCTTCTCTCTCTCTCACTCCTTAACCCGGTAGCAGCGGGGATCATGTTTCTTAATGGTCCCTCTAAGCGAGAAAAATGAGAAAAAATCACCACTCACACAAACCATTTCATAATACATATCAAAGCATTTGTGATCAGTTTATGCATCATCTATTTTTTGGGGTTTATATCATGGCACAAATTTGGCCCATCGCTGCTACACGGTAAAGCCACAAATTTGGCCCGTCGCTGCTACACGGTAAAGCCCCGTCGCTGCTACACGGTAAAGCCACAAATTTGACGTCACTGCTACACGGTAAAGCCACAAATTGGGCCCGTCGCTGCTACACGGTAAAGCCACAAATTTGGCCCGTCGCTGCGTCACGGTACAGCCCCAAATTTGGCCCCTCGCTGCGACACGGTAAAGCCCCACATTTGGCCCGGCGCTGCTTCACGGTAAAGCCACAAATTTGGTCTGTCGCTGCTACACGGTAAAGCCACAAATTTGGCCGTCGCTGCTTCACGGTAAAGCCACAAATTTGGTCTGTCGCTGCTACACGGTAAGCCACAAATTTGGCCGTCGCTGCTTCACGGTAAAGCCACAAATTTGGCCTGTCATTCACGGTAAAGCCACAAATTTGGCCCGTCGCTGCTACACGGTAAAGCCACAAATTTGGCCCGTCGCTGCTACACGGTAAAGCCACAAATTTGGCCCGTCGCTGCTACTGGGTTAATGACTCTCACTCTCCTACACTCTTTAATACTCACTAACCTAATCTTTCTCACTCTACCACTAACTCACGCTTTTTCCCTCTCTCCCACATTTACTAACCTAACCTTTCCTTTTTCTCTCTAACTAAATAACTAACACACTCATTTTATTTCTCTCTCTCTCTCTCTCACGCCTAACCTAACCTTACCTAACCTAACCTAACCTCACCTCACCTCACCTAACCTCACTTCACCTAACCTTACCTCACCTAACCTAACCTAACCTAACTTCACCTCACCTCACCTCACCTCACCTAACCTCACCTAACCTAACCTAACCTAACCTAACCTAACCTAACCTAACCTAACCTAACCTAACCTAACCTAACCTAACCTAACCTAACCTAACCTAACCTAACCTAACCTAACCTAACCTAACCTAACCTAACCTAACCTAACCTAACCTAACCTAACCTAACCTCACCTCACCTCACCTTACCTAACCTAACCTAACCTAACCTAACCTTACCTAACCCAACCTAACCTAACCTAACCTAACCTAACCTAACTTTCTCCCTCTCACCCCCACAGTGAAGCCATGAAGATGCAGGCTCTGAAGACGGCCCAGGAAGCTTACAGTCTGCAGCAGGCCAAGCTTAACCTGTTCGCCGGCTCGCAGGATAAAGAGGGGCTTGGTGGTGGCAACGGAGGCAGGGGTGGGGGGGCTAAGGAGGCCAAGGATCACCCCCAGCCCCGGTGTTTCTGTGGGGTCCTCAAAAGTTACCAGCTCAACGGCATGAACTGGCTGGCCAACCTCTATTATTTTGTGAGTCTGCGGCAATGTTTATTTTTGTTTTTGTTTTATTGTTATTGTTTTTATTTGTGTTATGCCTTATTTTTTTTTTGGGGGGGGCATTTTATCTAAGTTTTCATTTTTTTCTGTTTTTGTTTTTTTAATTGTTGTTTGTTTTGCTTTTATCGTTGCTGTTGTTTCTCTTCTTATCTTTATTCAGTGTGTGTTGACCTTGTTTTCATTATTATCTGTATGGTTTTGTGAGCTGTAGACATTTCCCATTTTTCTTTATATATGATATTTGCTTACACCATATATCTCTTCCAGGGCATCAATGGTATTCTGGCTGACGAGATGGGTTTGGGCAAGACCGTTCAGTCCGTCGCCTTCCTGGCCCATATATGTGAACAGTATGGTGAGTATTTAGCTAAGGACGGATCCATTTAACCCGGTAGCTGCGGGGATCATGTTTCTAAAAGGTCCCTCTAAGCGAGAATAATGAGAAAAAATCATCACTCACGCAAACCATTTCAAAATATATATCAATGCATTTGTGATCAGTTTATGCATCATCTATTTTTGGGGGTTTATATCATGGCACAAATTTGGCCTGTCACTGCTACACGGCAAAGGCACAAATTTGGCCCGTCGCTGCTACACGGCAAAGCCACAAATTTGCCCTGTCGCTGGTACACGGTAAAGCCACAAATTTGGCCCGTCGCTGCTACACGGCAAAGCCACAAATTTGCCCTGTCGCTGGTACACGGCAAAGGCACAAATTTGTAAAGCCACAAATTTGGCCGTCGCTGCTACGGCAAAGCCACAAATTTGTCGCTGGTACACGGCAAAGGCACAAATCGGTAAAGCCACAAATTTGGCCCGTCGCTGCTACACGGCAAAGGCACAAATTTGGCCCGTCGCTGCTACACGGCAAAGGCACAAATTTGGCCTGTCGCTGGTACACGGCAAAGGCACAAATTTGGCCCGTCGCTGCTACACGGTAAAGCCACAAATTTGCCCTGTCGCTGCTACACGGCAAAGGCACAAATTTGCCCCGTCGCTGCTACATGGCAAAGGCACAAATTTGGCCTGTCGCTGCTACCCGGGTTAATGCTAGTAGGTAACTTAACTCGGGTAACACAGGTAAAGGTCAGGTGAGGTGTTGGTAACTTAATTGCATCTTTTTTTTCCCTGGCAGACACCTGGGGCCCCTTCCTCATCATCACCCCTGCCTCCACGCTGCATAATTGGACTGGCGAGATTGCAAGATTTGTCCCGGATTTCAAGGTGAGACCAGCTGATTATGGTGATGGTGATTGTGTTATTTCATTCATTTTCTGTCATTTTCTCTCATTCATATATTTTTTACTCATTTTCTCCCCTTGATTTGCTTTCTTTCTCATTTTCTCTCCATTTTCTCTTTCATTTTCTCCTTCATTTCCCTCCTTCATTCATTTTCATTCTCGTTTCCTCCATTCACTTATTCATTTTCTCCCCTTCATTTGCTTTCTTTCTCATTTTCTCTCCATTTTCTCTTTCATTTTCTCCTTCATTTCCCTCCTTCATTCATTTTCATTCTCGTTTCCTCCATTCACTTACTCATTTTCTCATTTTCTCCCCTTCATTTGCTTTCTTTCTCATTTTCTCTCATTCTCCTTCATTTCCCTCCTTCATTCATTTTCATTCTCGTTTCCTCCATTCACTTACTCATTTTCTCCCCTTCATTTGCTGTCTTTCTCATTTTCTCTCCATTTTCTCTTTCATTTTCTCCTTCATTTCCCTTCTTCATTCATTTTCATTCTCGTTTCCTCCATTCACTTATTCATTTTCTCCCCTTCATTTGCTTTCTTTCTCATTTTCTCTCCATTTTCTCTTTCATTTTTCTCCTTCATTTCCCTCCTTCATTCATTTTCATTCTCGTTTCTTCCATTCACTTATTCATTTTCTCATTTTCTCCCCTTCATTTGCTTTCTTTCTCATTTTCTCTCATTTTCTCTTTCATTTTCTCCTTCATTTCCCTCCTTCATTCATTTTCATTCTCGTTTCCTCCATTCACTTATTCATTTTCTCATTTTCTCCCCTTCATTTGCTTTCTTTCTCATTTTCTCTCCATTTTCTCTTTCATTTTCTCCTTCATTTCCCTCCTTCATTCATTTTCATTCTCGTTTCCTCCATTCACTTATTCATTTTCTCATTTTCTCCCCTTCATTCTCACATTCATTTATTTTCCTTCTCTCATTCATTCTCTCCCTTTATTTCCCCTCACCCCCTTCACCCCATAGGTCGTGCCGTACTGGGGTAATCCCGAGGAACGCAAGAACCTCCGCAAGTTCTTCGACGGCAAAAACCTCGGGTCGAAGGAGGCGAGCTTCCATATTGTGGTGACCAGCTACCAGATCGTCATCCAGGATTTCAAGTTCCTCAACCGCTTGAAGTGGAATTACATGGTGCTGGATGAGGCGCAGGCCATCAAGAGTATTAACAGGTGGGTGAGTGAGTGAGCGGGTGTGTGTTTGTGGATGTAAGGTCTGGGGTTGTACTGTCAAATGCTCCCACCCCTCAGACCATCTATTTCCAGAGGCCAAAAATGAGGTTAATCGGGTTCTAATAAGTGTTCTTTTAGGTTCACGGTACAGAAGAAGGCTCAGACTACCACCAGGGTCATAAAAGTACCCCTGGAAATGCCCTAAACTCCCACGAAAGACTAGTAAATTATCTTTCTACGACTTCTAAGCAAGCCATGAATAATTTTTTTAATACTTTTTCTCCTCCGTTACCCCTTCTCTCCCTCCATAACCCCACACATCATCCCTCCCTAACCCGCATCTCCCCCTTCTCTCCCTCCATAACCCCACATATCATCCCTCCCTAACCCGCATCTCCCCCTTCTCTCCCTCCATAACCCCACATATCATCCCTCCCTAACCCACATCTCCCCCTTCTCTCCCACCCATAACCCCACATATCATCCCTCCTTAACCTCTCCTCACCCACATATCATCCCTCCTTAACCCGCATCTCCCCCTTCTCTCCCTCTACAACCCCACATATCATCCCTCCCTAACCCGCATCTCCCCCTTCTCTCCCTCCATAACCCCACACATCATCCCTCCCTAACCCCCTTCTCCTCCTTCTCTCCCTCCATAACCCCACACATCATCCTTCCCTTTCTCCTCCTTCTCTCCCTCCAAAACCCCACACATCAACCCTCCCAAACCCGCCTCTCCCCCTTCTCTCCCTCCATAACCCCCCACATCATCCTCCCTAACCCCCTCTCTCCCCTTCTCTCCTCTCATAACCCCACATCATCCTTCCCCTAACGCATCTCCCCTTCTCTCCATAACCCCACATATCATCCCTCCCTAACCCGCATCTCCCCCTTCTCTCCCTCCATCACCCCACACATCCTTCCATCTCCCCTTCTCTCCCTCCATAACCCCACACATCATCCCTCCCTAACCCCCTTCTCCTCCTTCTCTCCCTCCATAACCCCACATATCATCCCTCCCTAACCCGCAACTCCCCCTTCTCTCCCTCCATAACCCCACAGATCATCCCTCCGTAACCCGCTTCTCCCCCTTCTCTCCTTCCACAACCCCACATATCATCCCTCCCTAACCCGCATCTCCCCCTTCTCTCCCTCCATAACCCCACACATCATCCCTCCCTAACCCGCATCTCCCCCTTCTCTCCCTCCATAACCCCACATATCATCCCTCCCTAACCCGCATCTCCCCCTTCTCTCCATAACCCCACGCATCATCCCTCCCTAACCTGCATCTCCCCCTTCTCTCCTCCATAACCCCACATATCATCCTCCCTAACCCCTTCTCCCCTTCTCTCCCTCCATAACCCCATATCATCCCTCCCTAACCCATCTCCCCTTCTCTCCCTCAATAACCCCACAAATCATCCATCCCTAACCCGCATCTCCCCCTTCTCTCCCTCAACAACCCCACATATCATCCCTCCATAACCCGCATCTCCCCCTTCTCTCCCTCTACAACCCCACATATCATCCCTCCCTAACCCGCATCTCCCCCTTCTCTCCCTCTACAACCCCACACATCATCCCTCCCTAACCCGCATCTCCCCCTTCTCTCCCTCCATAACCCCACATATCATCCCTCCCTAACCCGCATCTCCCCCTTCTCTCCCTCCATAACCCCACATATCATCCCTCCCTAACCCGCATCTCCCCCTTCTCTCCCTCCATAACCCCACATATCATCCCTCCCTAACCCGCATCTCCCCCTTCTCTCCCTCCATAACCCCACATATCATCCCTCCCTAACCCACATCTCCCCCTTCTTCCACCCCTCAGTCAGCGGTGGAAGCTCCTCCTTGGGTTCAGCTGTCGTAATCGCCTTCTGCTGTCCGGCACGCCCATTCAGAACAGTATGGCAGAGTTGTGGGCGCTGCTTCACTTCATCATGCCCTCGCTCTTCGACTCCCACCTGTGGTTCAACGAGTGGTTTAGCAAGGACATCGAGGGACACGTGGAGAACAAGACACATGTGGATGAGAGTAAGTGGAGGAGGAGGAGGGTTTAGATATGGAGGAGTTTGAGTGTGGAGGAAACGGAGATAGGGTTGTGTAGGAGGGATGTGAGTGTGGCTGTGGGTATGTATGGGTGTGTGGTGTGGGGTGAGAGGAAGTGGATGAGGTGGAGGGTGGAGGGGGGAGGAAGCTGGTTTAAATAAGGGAGAGCTTGGGAGGGAAGGTAAGAGATGGGGGTGATAGGGTAACTTACCTTAATCTACTTACCTTAAACTTTACCTTACCTTAAACTTTCCCTTTCCCTGTTTACCTGCAGAACACCTGAATCGGCTGCACATGATCCTCAAACCCTTCATGCTGCGGAGAGTCAAGACGGAGGTGGAGAACGAACTTACCGACAAGATTGAGGTGAGTGTGTGTGTGTGTGTGTGTGTGTGTGTGTGCGTGAGGGGGTGGGGGGAGGATGTGTGTGTGTGTGTGGGTGTGTGTGTGTGTGTGTTTTATTTTCCTTTCATGCTGTCTGTCTATATCTTTTCTCTCTGACTCACTCGCGCACATACTCTGTCATTCCTCTGCGTGTGTGTGTGTGTGTGTGTGTGTGTGTGTGTGTCCATCTACACTACAACCTTTTCTCCCTCTCTCTCTCCTCTCTCACCTCCTCTCCCCTCCCAGATCATGATGTACTGCCCCCTCACGCTACGTCAGAAGTTCCTCTACAACGGGCTCAAGAACAAGATCAGTATCGACGAGCTCCTGCGCTCTTCCATGGGACCTTCCTCACAGCAGTCCTCCGTCACCTCCTCCCTCATGAACCTGGTGATGCAGTTCAGAAAGGTGGGTCAAGGGGCAAGGGTGTTGGGGGGAATGTTAAGTACGGGGTGTGGGTGTAGTTTTGGGGTGTGTTTAGGGGTGTTTGTTATATGGAGGAAAGACTGGAAAGGAACTGTAGACTTGTTCATTTCCTCCTTTTTTTTCCTCTTCCTCCTTAAGTCCACTGAACAAGTCTCTCTTTATTTTGACTCAGAGAATCCATTTTTTTTCTTTTCTTTCTCACTGAGACCAACAGTTAACCCGGTAGCAGCGACGGGCCAAATTTGTGGCTTTACCGTGTAGCAGCGACGGGGCAAATTTGTGGCTTTACCATGTAGCAGCGACGGGCTAAATTTGTGGCTTTACCGTGTAGCAGCGACAGGCCAAATTTGTGGCTTTACCGTGTAGCAGCGACGGGGCAAATTTGTGGCTTTACCATGTAGCAGAGACGGGCCAAATTTGTGCCATGATATAAACCCCCAAAATAGATGATACATAATCTGACCACAAATGCTTTGAAATATATTATGAAATGGTTTGTGTGAGGGGTGATTTTTTCTCATTTTTCTCGCTTGGAGGGACCATTAAGAAACATGATCCCCGCTGCTACTGGGTTAAAACGCTCCCTCACTTCTCTCCCTCACCTCTCTCATTTCTCTCCCTTCTCTCTCCCCTTCCTCACCCATGTCTCACCTTCCCTCCTCATCACCTCCCTCCCCCAGGTCTGCAATCATCCTGAGCTGCTGGAGAGGCGCGAGGTGCGTTCCCCCTACACCATGCGCCCCCACCCCTACCACATACCTAAGCTGGTGTTCCGCGAGGCCCACCTGCTCCACGCGCCGCCCTCGAAGTTCCACATCCTCCACAACAAACTCAGCATCTTCCACCCACAGTATATCCACAAGGATCTTCACCGTGCTGGGAAGGGCTTGAAGGGTGGGTGTTGGTGGTTAGGTTATTGGTAATGGAGAATTTGGTTATTTTATTTATATTTTTAGTTGTTTGTTTATTTATTTGTGTGTTTTCTCTTAATGTAATGTGACTTTTCCAATGTTTTTACTGCATTGTTTTTGTGTTATTTTTGTTTTTATTTGTTTCATGGAGAATTTCTTTATTTTGTTTATTTATTCATTTGTTTTCTCTTAATTTAGTGTGTTAATAAGAGTTGATGATATTGATAATAGCAATAATAATAATAACAATATAGTCCTCCCTCAAATAGTACGGTTTCCAATAGTATGGTTTCAGTTTTCTATGGATTGTCACAGAAGATATTTTAAGGATTTTTAAATTTCCTTCTCGTTGGGAAATTTAAAAATCCTAAAAAAATCATCTTTGAAAATACACATAAATCCAAAACCGAACTATTGGAAACAGTACTCCTTGAGGGATGACTGTAATAATAACAACAGCTTCTTAAAAACAAAACTTATATGTGTTTCGTCTCCTTGCCAACCACCAGGAGAAGGAGGAGTAGGCGAGCGTTGTTTTTCCTTCCTCCGGTTCATCCACATGAGTCCACAAGAGGCCTCGCAGACCATGTTCGGGGGGCTGCTGGCCAGGTGAGGACCCTCGTTAACCTGGCCATCACTGTTACCTGTGTTGAGGAATGCATGTTAGGGAGATCTTTATGTTAATTCCTGTCATAATAATTGTTTACGTAATATATTTTAATTCTTTTTATTGATTTTTTTCTTATTTAATGGCTTGTTTTTTTTCACTCATTTCTCTCAGTAATTTGTTTTTCCTGACCCATTTCTCTGAGTAATTTATTTTTCCTGTTTTTTCCTCACCCATTTCTCTGAGTAATTTATTTTTCCTGTTTTTTCCTCATCCATTCCTCTTTGTAATATATTTTTCCTATTTTTCCTCACCCATTTCTCTGAGTAATTTATTTTTCCTGTTTTTTCCTCATCCAGTCCTCTTTGTAATATATTTTTCCTATTTTTCCTCACCCATTTCTCTGAGTAATTTATTTTTCCTGTTTTTTCCTCACCCATTTCTCTGAGTAATTTATTTTTCCTGTTTTTTCCTCACCCATTTCTCTGAGTAATTTATTTTTCCTGTTTTTTCCTCATCCAATCCTCTTTGTAATTTATTTTTCCTATTTTTCCTCTCCCATTTCTCTGAGTAATTTATTTTCCTATTTTTCCTCATCCAGTCCTCTTTGTAATATATTTTTCCTATTTTTCCTCACCCATTTCTCTGAGTAATTTATTTTTCCTGTTTTTTCCTCATCCAGTCCTCTTGGTAATTTATTTTTCCTATTTTTCCTCACCCATTTCTCTGAGTAATTTATTTTTCCTGTTTTTTCCTCATCCAATCCTCTTGGTAATTTATTTTTCCTATTTTTCCTCACCCATTTCTCTGAGTAATTTATTTTTCCTGTTTTTTCCTCATCCAGTCCTCTTGGTAATTTATTTTTCCTATTTTTCCTCATCCAGTCCTCTTGGTAATATATTTTTCCTATTTTTCCTCACCCATTTCTCTGAGTAATTTATTTTTCCTGTTTTTTTCCTCACCCATTTCTGAGTAATTTATTTTTCCTGTTTTTTTCCTCACCCATTTCTCTGAGTAATTTATTTTTCCTGTTTTTTCCTCATCCAGTCCTCTTTGTAATATATTTTTCCTATTTTTCCTCACCCATTTCTCTGAGTAATTTATTTTTCCTGTTTTTTCCTCATCCAGTCCTCTTGGTAATTTATTTTTCCTATTTTTCCTCACCCATCCAGTAATTTATTTTTCCTCACCCATTCGGTAATCTATTTTCCTCACCCGTTCCTCACCCGTCCCCATAGGTTCATGCTCCTGGTTGCAGCCGTTCAGTACGCCAACATTCTCTACCTCCGCAACGCCTGGACCAACCACGAGGAGGAGGAGGAGGAGGAAGACCGACAGAGGATCAAGAGCAAGACACGACCCACCAGAACACCCGCCAAGGCATCCGGCAAGGACCTGTTCCTCATCCGGCCAGGGTCCACTTCGTTCCTCTGTGCGCCGCTCGTGTCATCCAGCCCGGCGTTGCAGGAGCTGGTTTTCACGTCCCACACGTCATCCGTCTACACTTTCACCGAGCACGTCATCCACCACATCCCCGAGACCATGAACCACCGGATTATGAGGTGGGTGACTGCTGTTGTCATCCGCTGCTGCCTAACCTCCTGCCACCTTCAGTGTTTTGAGTGATTTTTTTGTTCCTTTTAACCCGGTAGCAGCGGGGATCATGTTTCTTAATGGTCCCTCTAAGCGAGAAAAATGAGAAAAAATCATCACTCACGCAAACCATTTCATAATATATATCAAAGCATTTGTGATCAGTTTATGCATCATCTATTTTTGGGGGTTTATATCATGGCACAAATTTGGCCCATCGCTGCTACACGGTAAAGCCACAAATTTGGCCCGTCGCTGCTACACGGTAAAGCCACAAATTTGGCCCGTCGCTGCTACACGGTAAAGCCACAAATTTGGCCCATCGCTGCTACACGGTAAAGCCACAAATTTGACCCGTCGCTGCTACACGGTAAAGCCACAAATTTGGCCTGTCACTGCTACACGGTAAAGCCACAAATTTGGCCTGTCACTGCTACCGGGGTATGGGGCCAGAAAATCCATTCTTTCAGTTTAGCGAGAAATTCAATTAAGTGAACTGGCGCTCGGCAGAATTTTGCTAAGTCGAGCTTCTTCAGTATTAGATGTAAATGTTTTTTTAATATAATTGTTGTATATAGTCACTTTTGAGTTCTCATTTATAACTCAGACCCGCAGCTCCTGATAAGTTGGCCTTCCTTCCTCCCGAAAATTGACCTCTCTTTCGGACACCTCTTTTGATTCTTTTTTTTTTAGGAGCAGCGAGTAACAGGCTTTTTATTTTATTATTGTTTCCTTTTTTTGTGCCCTTGAGCTGTCTCCTTTGTTGTAAAAAAAGATACCTTACTTTATTAAATAGAAAGTCTTATCAATAAAATAGAGTTAACACTATATGAAGCTATCCAATCCTTTCTAAACAAGTCCATTCCTTTCACAGGTCCAAAAAAGCGCAGAAACCATTAGTGGAAGTCCTGTCCGACACCCCGACGGACCCCAACGCATCCCCCGACTCCAGCAACCCCGGCAGGACCTCAAACACCACCTCCTCACCTCCACAGAAGCCTGGTGGTGGAGGTGGAGGTGGAGGTGGGTCGGCAGGGAAGTCCAGTGGGTCGCAGCGGTCCGGGGGTTCAAGGTCGCATCGGAAGTCCAGCTCGGGGTCAAGGCATGGGTCTCGGAGGGGCGGCAGCGGAGCGGAGAAGGTGAGCTTTGTTGTTGTTGTTATTTTTGTTATTTTTGGTGATATTTTCTTTTCATCCCTTTTTCTTTGTTCTTTTCTTTCTTTTCTTTCATCTCTCTTTTTGTTCTTCCTTTCTTTCTTTTCTTTGTTCTTTTCTTTCTTTTCTTTTATCCCTTTTTTTTGTTCTTCCTTTCTTTCTTTTCTTTGTTCTTTTCTTTCTTTTCTTTTATCCCTTTTTTTTGTTCTTCCTTTCTTTCTTTTCTTTGTTCTTTTCTTTCTTTTCTTTTATCCCTTTTTTTTGTTCTTCCTTTCTTTCTTTTCTTTGTTCTTTTCTTTCTTTTCTTTTATCCCTTTTTTTTGTTCTTCCTTTCTTTCTTTTCTTTGTTCTTTCCTTGCTTTCCATCCTTTCCTGTTTCCTGTTCCAAATTTCCTCTCTTTTTCCTTTCTTTTTTTTACTTTCTTTTCTCCTTTTTCCTTTCCTTTCCCTTTCCTCCCTTCCTTATATTCTTCCCTATTATCCACCTCTCTCTCTTTCCTTCCTTTCTTTATCCATTCTTTTTCTTCCCCTTTCTTTATCTCTTCTATCTCCTCCCCAACCTCCTTACCTCCCTTCTTTTCCTTCCCCCTTATCTCCTTACTTTCCTTCTTTTCCTCCCTTTCCCTTCTTCTCCCTTTCTTCATCCCTCCCTTCTCTTCCAGCCTTTCCTCATCTCCCTTCTCTTCCCCATCTCCCCAAACTCCCTCCTTCTCTCCCTTCTTTCCTCTCCCTCCTTCAACTCTTCCATCCTACCCATCCAATCTCTCACTCCCCAATCCTCAACCAATCCCTTTCTCTCCCCCAGCAGAAGGACGCATTAGTGGAGGTTGGTGGGGAGGAGGGGAAGAGCCCTGGGGAGGATGTTGCGCTGCTCCCCGAAGTCCCCCACATCGTGCGGCCCCCCTTCCTGCGCCTCTCCCAGCCTACCCTCATGCCTCCCTTCCTGCTGCACACTTGTCCTAGGGTAAGTAAGGGAAGGGAAGGGAAAGGAAGGGGAAGGGTAACATTATGAAAAGGAAAGGTAAGGAGAGGGAAGGGTATTGTAGGGAAAGATAAGGTAAGGTAAGTAAGGTAGGGGAAAGGAAGGGAATGGTGGGGTAAGGATAGGGTAACATTATGGAAAGGAGAGGGAAGGGTATTGTTATGTAAGGAAAGATAAGGTAAGGTAGGGGAAGGGAAGGGAATGGTAGGGTAAGGATAGGGTAACATTATGGAAAGGAAAGGGAAGGGTATTGTGATGTAAG
>NC_066557.1:11636649-11646649 GCF_024679095.1 Eriocheir sinensis
TTCTTTCTTTCCTCTCTTTTTCTTCCTTTCTTCCTTCCTCTCTTCTCTTTTTCTACCTTCCTTCTTTCCTTCTCTTTATTCTTTCCCTCTTTCGTTCTTTAATCTTTGTGTTCCTTTTTTCCTTCCTTCCTTCCTTCCTTCCTTCCTCTTATTTCCCTTTTCTTCTCTTTTATTTCCTTTCCTTTCATTTCCTTCATTTCTCTTTTATTTCCTTCCTTCCTCTTTCCCTCCCCTCCCTTCCTCCTTTCCTCCCTCCCTCCTGTAAACTGTTTAAGGGAGGGAAAGGTAAGGGATAGCCAATTACCTTCAAGGGAGGGAGAGGAAAGGGAGGAAGGAAGGGAGGGGGAGAGGAAAGGGAGAGAGGGAGGAAAAGGATGTTTGGGAGGTAATCTCGGTTTTATAGTGTGTTGGCATGCTCTCTCTCTCTCTCTCTCTCTCTCTCTCTCTCTTCGTAAATGGAGAGAAAAGAAATAGGATCAAGGGCGGCCGGAATTAAGGGATAGAGAGAGAGAGAGAGAGAGAGAGAGAGAGAGAGAGAGAGAGAGAGAGAGAGAGAGATTTAGCCAGTCAGTCAGTCAGTCAATTAGTCAGTTAATCACACACACACACACACACACACACACACACACACACACACACACACACACACACACACACACACACACACACACACACACACACACACACACACACACACACACACACACACACACACACACACACACACGGTTAACCCAATTTTTGCAACTCCCCCCCCCCCCCCCGTCACCAATAACAGCCTTGAAATAACTGTAATCGAACCAAACCAACCACTTCTTAATCCCTTCAATACCACCACCACCACCACCACCGCCACCGCCCAAATTACACCGTGTTGGGATCAAACGTTTTTTAAATTAGAACGTTTATGTAACAACGTCAATAAACACGCGTGCAGGTGAGGTACAGGTGAGAGAGAGAGAGAGAGAGAGAGAGAGAGAGAGAGAGAGAGAGAGAGAGAGAGAGAGAGTTATAGCAGAATGAGAACATGCAAGACTCAATCATTTAATCTTATGTCAACAAAGCAGAGTCTCAAAAGAAAATGGAGGAGGAGGAGGAAGAAGAGGAAGAAGAAGAGGAGGAGGAGGAAGAAAGAGGGAATTAAATTGAATGAGGTTTGAGATTGAGGCGTTAAAGAAAGAAGGAAAAGGAGGAAGGAAGGAAGGAAGGAAGAAAAGGGGAATAGAACAGAATGAAGTTTGAAATTGAAGCGTTAGGTAGAGAAGGAGAAGGAGGAAGAGAGGAAGAGACAAGGGAAATAGAAGGGATAGAGAAAGGGTTACCGAAGGAGAGGGAGAAAAAGAGAAGGAATAACAAGGAGAAAAGGAAAAGAAGGAAAAGAAGGAAAGATGAAGAAGGGTGGAGAAAGAGAGGGGACAGGAGAAAGGAAAGAGGGGAGAGAGAGATGAGAGGAGGAAAAAAATGTGTGAGTGGGAAACTAAGGAAAAAAATACAGGGGAAAAGAAGGGGAAAATAGGCTGAAAAAGAGAGGAAAAGAGGGAAAGGAAAATGAAGAGTTTGGAAAGAGGAATAGGAAGGGAAATAATGGAGACGAAAAAGGAGAGAGAGAGAGAGAGAGAGAGAGAGAGAGAGAGAGAGAGAGAGAGAGAGAGAGAGGCTGCGTAGAGAAGAGAAGGAAAGGGAAAAGGAAAAAGAGAATTAAACAGAAAAATGAGCTAAGAGAGAGAGAGATAGAGAGAGAGAGAGAGAGAGGGGAAGTGAGGGAAAGACAGGAAAGGGAAGAGGGGGGTCGGGTAACGAGTTGGCATTCCCTAATCAATATTTACCTGGATTTTTCTCGGTCAGGTGAGAAATAGGTGAAGGTATTAGTGATTAGCGGCCCTAGCGTTTCCGGCTGTCCCTGAGCCCCTTATATATGAGTGAGGGAGAGATGGGGCGGGGGGGAGGGGGGCTGAGTTTGTGCAGTAATGCCTAGGGCGTATATTCACTTTGGTCAGGCCCCGCACTCTAGCCCGACACAAATTTGAAGTTCGTTTGGGTGGGGCCGAACCTCTTCCCAGCACTGCCGCATCGCCCCTGGAACATCACTCCCTCCCTGGTGTGTCAGCTACGTACTGTTTGAAAGTGTGTATCAGATGTTCTGTATACGTGAACTAAGCGCTATGGCCAGGGGACTCCCCGAGCGGGCCCCGCCCAAACTGACTTCACAGACTGACTTCGCTGCCCACAAGTGACGGGTCTCTGGGCACGGCTCAAACCTTCCATCTACACACACCCGGGGCGGGACACAACCCAGAATGGCACCCGACACCCGTACCCAGGCCAGTGTTGCACAAGGGGACGAAGTGATCAGTCTCCATTCCGCTTGGGATTCAAACCCGGGACCTCTTGGCTATGAGGCGAGCGCGCTAACCACTGCACCACGGATGTGTGTCAACCCTCCATTCATCACCATTACATCACCAAATTGATGACGGTGATGATTCTGACTGGTCATCACCGAGAGAGAGAGAGAGAGAGAGAGAGAGAGAGAGAGAGAGAGAGAGAGAGAGAGAGAGAGAGAGAGAGAGAGAGTCTGCCCCCCCATCCCCACCCACCCCCGTAATCCGGAAGTGCCCGCCAGGTAGCCTCGCCGTGCCTGGGCCGGGCACGGATTTAATTAGCGCCCGGAAGTCCAGGTGTGAAAAGGTGTCCTCCTCTTCCTCCTCTTCAGTCCCTTTTCCTTCACCTCTCTTCCCGTGTGGCCGCAATCATCACGCCACCTACAAGACATGGCATTGGTAAGGCTTATGGTGAATCTGTCCACTACGAACGTTCCTTGGCCGCCTAGAGATCAAGAACGTTCACAGTGGATGGGGTTACCAGAGGACTTGTAAATGGCTTGACGAATCCGGCTGTCTGGTCTATAGGGAGGAACTTCTACTACTACTACTACTACTACTACTTCTACTACTTCTACTAATCAAGAACGCTCAGAGTAGATGGGGTTACCAGAGGACTTACCAACAGTAGTCTTGTAAAGGGCTTGACGAATCCGGCTGTCTGGTCTATAGGGAGGAACTTCTACTTCTTCTACTACTACTACTACTACTACTACTACTACTACTACTACTGCTACATTAATTAGGATAACGTCTTTAGCTTCGGAAAGACTAGAATAACATCATTTATCAACCTAATCAGCCTTCTATCACTCCTTCCCTTCCTCTCCCCTCTGCCCACTTCCTTCCTTCCTTCCTTCCTTCCCCCCTTCCCCTCCCCTTCACAATCCTTATTAATATGGAGTTAATCCCTTCAATCCCATCACTTTGCAAGATATAAATCACCTTCATCTCTGTGTGTGGATTAGTGGAGTTAAATCCCCTCCTCTGATCTCCCCTCGCCTAATCTCCCCTCTTCTTTAATCTTCCCTTATCGTTTCCCTTTCCTCCCCTTCACTGCAAGCTTGGTTTCCTTAGTAAGTGATGGGCTAATGATGGGTAGATAGATAGAGAGATAGAGAGGTAGGGAGGGAGGTAGATAGATAGATTGATAGATAGAGAATAGATTCTTTTCCATTTTTCCTATCCCTTAACCTCCTCTTCCTCCTCTTTTTCTTCAATTTTCTCCTCCTCCTCCTCCTCCTCCTCCTCCTCTGTTTTTCTTTTTCTTCCCCTTTCGTTCTTTATTTCCTTCCCTTCCTTTCTGTACTTTTCTTTACTTTTCTCTTTTATTCTTCATTCCTTTTTCCCTTTTCTGTATCTTTTCCTTCTTTTCTTCTTTTCTTCATTTCTTCTTCCTCTTTCTTTATTTCCTGCCTTTCCCTTTCTGTTTTCCTCTTCCATTTCATTTCTTTCATTCCTCCTTCCTTCTTTCTTCCCTTTCTCTCTCTCTCTCTATTCACCACTTCTATTTTCTTCCCTTCTTTCCTCTTCTTTCCCTTCCTTTCTTTCCCTCCCTCCCATTTTTTCTCTTTCCTTCCTTCTTTCTCCCATTCTTTCTCCATTCCTTCCTTTCCTTCCTTTCTTTTTCCCTCCCTCGCCTTTTCTGCTTCCCTTCCATCCACTTCATTCTCCTTTCCTTCTTCCCCTCTCTTTCTTTCACTCCCTTCCTCCCCCTTTCCTTCCCTCCTTTCTTTCCCTCTCCCCTTCTGTTTTTTTTTATCCCTTCCCTTCCTTCCTTCCCTTCCTCTTCTTTTGTTCTTTCCCTCCCCTTCTTCTTCCTCTCCTTCATTCTTCATTCATCTACCGGTATCACCCTTCACTCCCCTGCACCTTCCCTTCACCTGCTCCCTCCACCACCACCACCACCTCTACCTGGTTGACTTATTAATTGGTTGACGGTGAAGTTGGTCTATGGAGTTTTACCTTTAATTATTTTTTCTACTTTCGTTTGTTTGCTTTTTATTATTCCTTTTTTTTTCTTTTTCTATATATTCTTTTTTTTTTCAGTTCGTGTTTTCTTTGATTTCTTTCTTCATTTTCTTCTTTTTTGTTTCTGCTCCCTTTTCTTTTTCTTCGTATTCCTTTTCTTCAATTTCTTCTTCTATTTCTATTTTTTTTCTTTCTTTTCCTCTCTTTTATATCATTTCCCCTTTTCCTTCACACTCTGTCTAAGTCAATTCCGATCTTAAATAAGTGATCTATTCCTATTTTTTCTTCCTTGTTCTTCTTCCTCTTTTTCTTCTTCCTTTTCTTCTTCTTTCGTCGTGTTTTCTTCATTTAATTTTTCCTCTTTTTTCTTTTTTTTCCATTCCCTTAAATATATTGTCTTCATTTGCTGTTACTTCCTCCTCCTCTTCCTCTTCCTCTTCCTCCTCCTCCTCCTCCTCCTCCTCCTCCTCCTCCTCCTCCAGGTGGCTTACACGCTTGCAATTGCTATTTTGTTTTTTAATTAGTTTCGCCCAGGTGAGGTTCCGCCAGGTGTGTGTGTGTGTGTGTGTGTGTGTGTGTGTGTGTGTGTGTGTGTGTGTTCTTGTAGGTGTTTGTATGTATGTATGTAGACTCGTTGTGTGTGTGTTCATGCGTATGTGTCCAACCCTTCTGTGTGTGTGTGTGTGTGTGTGTGTGTGTGTGTGTGTGTGTGTGTGTGTCGGGGTTAGTGGGTTAGCGAATCAGATCAAAGGATACAGAGAGAGAGAGAGAGAGAGAGAGAGAGAGAGAGAGAGAGAGAGAGAGGGGGCACAGGTGTAAAGTTTCCCTGGTTAATGCCACTCACCTGTCTTTCTCTCACTCTCACACTCTCTCTCTCTCTCTCTCTCTCAAACTTTTCTCATTTCCTTTCCCTTCTTTTAATTTGTTTCTCTCTCTCTCTCTCTCTCTCTCTATCTCTATCTCTCAATCTCAAACAGGAAATAGAGAAAAAAAAATATAAGGAAAAGAAAGAAAAAAAATAAGGAAAGTAATGATTTAAGGGGGGTTTAAGGGGGGTGAGGTAAAGGGTGTTAAGGGGGTCAGTGGGTAAGGTCTCAGGTGTTCCTAATCCCCCTTAAAACCAGGTAAATCCCACTGAAGGGGATTGAGGCGTCTATAAAATGGTTCCCCTCTTCCTTCCTCCCCTCTTTTTCCCCTTCTCTTTCTCTCTTTATTCTCTCACTTTTTTTTTCTCTCACTCTCTCTCCCGGAAGAACCTCAGCTGTTGTTTTCTCTCTCTCGCTCTCGGGTTTGCTCTCTCTCTCTCTCTCTCTCTCTCTCTCTCTCTCTCTCTCTCTCTCTCTCTCTCTCTCTCTCTGTTAAATAAAAAAAAGGCTTTGAAGACATAACACACACACACACACACACACACACACACACACACACACACACACAAACACACACACACACACACACACACACACACACACACACACACACCTGTCCTCGCGGGGATCAATAAGGCGGTGATTGTCCGGGTATTAATTAGACTCGCGCGGTCACCTGAGCTCACCTGCGGCCCATTAATTAGTGTCTTATTAGTGGTTACCTGTCATAAGGGGTGGAGGGGGTGGAGGGGGGTCAGTGGGGGTGGGAGGGAGAGGTGAAGGGAAGGTGCAAAATGGTCGAGGAAGGGAAAGAAAAGTTAGGTAGTAAAATAATAGGTATAGATAATGGGTGGTCATATTAATGGGTATAGATAATGGGGGTGGTCAACATTATGGGGGAATGAAAATGGTAAAAGAAATGGCAGAATATAGATAACAGGTCTATTAAGGTAAAGTTAATAGATAGCCTGATATTCTAATGCGTTGTTTTATTATTATTTTTTTACGGTAAAGAAAGCATGTCTATTGCACACACCCACACAATAACATCTAATGCGTTTACCTAATGGATCCACGTTAATGGGCAGTATTGTGTTATGAGTATTTTTTTTAGTGAAGGAAGCGACTGAAGGAAGGGAACGCTTATAGACACGTTAATGGGCAGTATTGTGTTATGAGTATTTTTGTTAGTGAAGGAAGCGACTGAAGGAAGGGAACGCTTATAGACACGTTAATGGGTAATGCAGTAAAATGTAATGGGGGGATTTTTTTTATCGTATAGGACAGAATTTATAGAAACGTTAATGGGTGATGCAGTAAAATGTAATGGGGGGATTTTTTTTATCGTATAGGACAGAATTTATAGAAACGTTAATGGGTGATGCAGTTAAATGTAATGTTTTTTTTTTTCGTTAAGGAGAGAACTCAAGGAAAGGAACACATAGAGAGACGTTAATGGGTAATGCAGTTAAATGTAATGGGGGGATTTTTGATCGTAAAGGAGAGAACTCAAGGAAAGGAACACATAGAGAGACGCTATTTATTTATGTATTATTATTTTTTGCAGCGAAGGAGACGGCTCAGGGCAACAAAGAGAGAGAGAGAGAGAGAGAGAGAGAGAGAGAGAGAGAGAGAGAGAGAGAGAGAGAGAGAGAGAGAGAGAGACCGCTACTCACCGCTCCCATAACAAAGAGTGGCCAAGAGGTCAATTTCGGATGTGTACCTGATGGATCTAATACATTTTCTCTCCCTCTTTCCCCCTTCCCCAGGAGTATATGTGGCATCGTAAACACAAATTCATGCGGTTGGACGGTTCCTCAAAGATCTCCGACCGTCGGGACATGGTTGCCGATTTCCAGACCCGGTGAGTGAGTGTGTGTGTGAGTGTGTGTGTGTGTGTTTGAAAGTAGACCACGGAAGGGAAAAAAAGGATAGAAAAGAGAAGGAAAAGAAAGAGAAAGGGAGGGAAGGGAAAGGTGTGTGTGTGTGTGTGTGTTTGAAAGTAGACAAGGGAAGGGAAAAAAAGGAAAGAAAAGAGAAGGAAAAGAAAGAGAAAGGAAGGGAAGGGAAAGGTGTGTGTGTGTGTGTGTGTGTGTGTGTGTGTGTGTGTGTGTGTGTGTGTGTGTGTGTGTGTTGATGTAGAGTAGCTTAAGAAATGAAAAAAATGGCATATATATAAAAATGTGAGAAAAAGTGTTTATGAAAAGATTTAATGAAACTAAGAAAGCAAAAAAAAAATATAGAGAAAGGAAGAAGAGAGAGAATGATAGATAGTTATAGAAGAATCACTTATTATTGTTTTTCTTCTTCTTCTCCTTCTTCTTCTCCTTCTTCTTCCTCTTCTACTACTACTACTACTACCATTGTCATCATCATTATTATTATCATTATTATTATTATTATTATTATTATTATTATTATTATTATTATTATTATTCCCCACCTCCCCCACAGCGCGGATATATTCGTCTTCCTTCTGTCTACACGAGCGGGCGGTGTGGGCATCAACCTTACAGCGGCGGACACGGTGAGTACATGTGTGTGTGTGTGTGTGTGTGAGAGAGAGAGAGAGAGAGAGAGAGAGAGAGAGAGAGAGAGAGAGAGAGAGAGAGAGTTTCTTGATGTTTTTTTTTTTAACATTTCGACTATTTCTCTTATTCCAACTCTCTCTCTCTCTCTCTCTCTCTCTCTCTCTCTCTCTCTCTCTCTCTCTCTCTCTCTCTCTCTCTCTCTCTCTCTCTCTCGACACATGTTACGTTCCTGTTTTTTCTGGTCTGGAACGAATCAACGGATAAAGAAAGAAAGGAAATGAAGAGGGGAGAGGAGGAGGAGGAAGAGGAGGAAGAGGAGGAGGAGGAGGAGGAGGAGGAGGAGGAGGGAGAAGTCATGAGAGGGGACGAAATGAGAAGAGAGAAGAAAGGAAAGAAGAAAGAAAAGAAAAGCAAATAAGAAAACAAGGAAAAGGAAATAAAGGAAGAAAAAGAGGAAAACTAAATAAAAAAAAAGAAAAAAAAAGAAAAGAGGAAGAAAAATAAAATGAAAAACCGACAAATATTGAAATCCCTCCATTTGTGTGTGTGTGTGTGTGTGTGTGTGTGTGTGTGTGTGTGTGTAGGGAGGCAGATGGGGAGGATCAAGGGAGGATTATGGGGAAGATTAACTGCAAAAGAGGAGGAGGAGGAGGAGGAGGAGGAGGAGGAAGAGGAGGAGGAGGAGGAGGAGGCAGACATACATACATACTCGTACACACACACACACACACACACACACACACACACACACACACAGTTAGCCAGAGAGAGAGAGAGAGAGAGAGAGAGAGAGAGAGAGAGAGAGAGAGAGAGAGGAAAAAGTCAGGGAGGAAAAAAAAGTTAATTATATTTTTCGCTAAACTTCCCAACGATTTCAACACCACAGCTTTTAAGGGGAAAAAAAGGGGAGGGAGGGAGGGAGAGGGGAAGGGAAGGGAGGAGAGGGAGATAGGGGGGTGAGAAGGGAAGGGAATAAGAGGAAGGGAGAGGGAAAGGAAGGGAATGAGGGGAAATGTGAAGAGAAGGAAGAGGAAAATGAGAAAGGAAAAGATGAACGAGGGAAAAGAGGATTGAACAGGAAAATGAGACTGGATGTAAATGGAAGAGGAATGGAGGGAAAAGGGAGAGAAGGGAGAAAAGAGAATAGAATGGAAGGAAAGGAAAGGGAAGGGAAACGAAGGGTAGTTGACAAAGGGGAGGAAAGGAAGAGAAAGTTAAAGTTGAAGGGAAGGAAAGGGAATGGAAGGGATGGAAGAGAATTGAATGGCAGAAAAGGAAAGGGAAGGAAACTGAAGGAAAATGAATGGAAGGGAAAGGAAGGGGAGGAAAGGAAAGGGAATGGAAGGGATAAAGGAGAAAGGAAGAAAAAGACAAATGAATAGAGAGGGGAAGGGAACAGAGGGGAAGTTAAGGGAAGCTGACGATTTGAAAGGAATGGAAGGGGAGAGGAGGGGGCAGGGGGGTAGGGGGCAGGGGGGGAGGGTAATTGACGGGCGTTGATGTAATTGGGTAGTTGGCTTCTAACTGCCCCAGGTGATTAGCGAGACGTGATTAATTGTACACATGGGGAAATATGGGGGAGAAGGGGGAGGGGAGAGAAGGGGTGGAGGCTGGGGTAGGGGAGGAAGGGGGGAGTAGTGAGAGGGTGCAGGGGAGGAGGGGAGGAAGGGAGAGAGGGAAGGGAAAGAGGGGGAGGGGAGAGAAGGAGTGGAAACAGGGGTAGGGGAGGAAAGAGGGGAGTAGTGAGAGGGTGAAGGGGAGGAGGGGAGAAAGGGAGAGAAGTTAGGGGGAGAGGATTCCAATTTGATTTTCTTTTCATTTTGTTTTCTCATATTTTTCTCTTGTTTTTATTTTCTTTAATGTGTGGGGGGAGGGGGGAGGGGAAAAGAGAGGGAAGGATATAGGGGGAGGGGGAGGAAAGGGGAAAGGGGGAGGGGATTTTCTTTTTCATTTCGAGTTTTTCTTTTTTCCTCTTTAATATTTTCTTATTTTTTCTTATTTTTCTCTATTTTCATATTTTTCTTGTTTTTCTCGTTATTTTCTTTTTATTAGTCTATATTTTTTTTATCTTTTCCTTCCATTTCCTCTTTTTCTCTTTTCCCTACATTTTTTCCTTTATTTTTCCTTCCTCTTTTTTTTCCTCCCCCTCTTCTTTATTCTGTTTTCTCTCCCTTCCTCCTTCCTCTCCCTTCCTCCTTCCTCTCCCTTCCTCCTTCCTCTCCCTTCCTCCTTCCTCTCCTTTCCTCCTTCC
>NC_066557.1:11656649-11659149 GCF_024679095.1 Eriocheir sinensis
GAGAGAGGGTATGAATTTTTATGGCTTTTGATGAGACTTTAGTGAGGAAATATTGTGGTGATGGTGGTGGTGATGATGGTGGTGGTGGTGGTGGTGATGGTGGTGGTGGTGGTGGTGGTGGTGGTGGTTGTGATGGTGGTGGTTACGGAAGCAGGTGATTGCACGCTTACCTGGGCCGGGAGAGAGAGAGAGAGAGAGAGAGAGAGAGAGAGAGAGAGAGAGAGAGAGATTTAGTTAAATATGTCTCATTCGATTATGTCACTATTATCATTTATTATCTTATTTGTCTATTATTCTCACGCTCCGATGATGATGGTGATGATGGTGATGATGATGATGGTGATGATGATGATGGTGATGATGGTGATGGTGATGTTGAATTAGCTTGATTGTGACTGATGGTGTGTGTGTGTGTGTGTGTGTGTGTGTGTCTCTCTCTCTCTCTCTCTTTATCTATCTATCTATCTATCTATCTATCTATTTATCAACCTCTCGGGGCTAAGAATGGTATAGTCTGTCTTGTTTCGTTTTCTCTCATCGTACCCACGCCCCGTTTTCTTTCACCGTATGCGGGTACACGCCTTCCAAGTGACGGGCAGACCGTAGAGTTCCGCGTTGCCTCGGTGCTCATCTCCGTCTCTTCGTCCCTTGAGCTTGTGGTGGATGAGATTCTGTGACCTCTAAGCTCACCTTGCCTTACTTCTGTTTTATTTCTTCAAATTTACCTAATCTCTTTTCTTTTCCTTTGACCTCATCTAACCTAACTTCACCTCCTAATCTTTCTCTTTATTAGATTTGAAGTCTATCATCTTTTTTTCTCTTCAACCTCACCTAACCTTACCTAACCTCACCTAAACTTACTTAATGTTACCTTATTTTTTTTCTCTTCTCCTATAATTCCTTCCCCTTCTGTCTCTCTCCGGCATATGACCACAGATGTTGCGCCGACTAAACGAAACTTTTCCAACCTTTTCTCACTTAAACCTCACCTTATCAAATCTTAACTTTTTTCTTCGACGTTTAACTTATCCTGACTTCTGTTTTATCCCTTTCTACATAACCTCACGCAGCTGCCCTCACCTTTCAACAAAACCTCCCCTCACCTAACTAACCTCACCTATCTCCCTTCCCCAGGTGATCTTCTACGACTCCGACTGGAACCCTACCGTGGACCAGCAAGCCATGGACCGCGCGCATCGGCTGGGCCAGACCAAACAAGTGACGGTGTACAGGCTGGTATGCAAGGCGACGATTGAAGAGCGGATTCTGCAGCGGGCCAGGGAGAAGAGCGAGGTGACGTGTGATGAATGATTTTGTTGTTGTTGTTCCTTTTTGATATTTTTTGCTACTTCATATATATTTTTTTTTTGGTACTTATATGTTTTTTCTTTTTGCTTTCTTCTGCTCCTTTTCTACTGTTTTGTTTTACTATAGGAAGTGTTTTTTTTATTTGGTATTGGAGAAGAGTGAATCATCTATTGTGGTGTTGTGGTATTGTGGTGTTGAAGGAAGTGGAGTATGGTGATGTTTGGTGAAGTTATGGTGACGTGTAATAGCTGTTTTTGTTGTTGTTTGTTTGTTGTTGTTTTCCTTCTAGATATTTCTGCTACTTCATATAGTATTTTTTTCCTTGTTTTCTGGTCCTTTTCTGCTTTTTTTTTTTTTTAACTATAGCGAGTGTTTTTTTTATTTGGTATTGGAGAAGAGTGAATCGTCTATTGTGGTTGCCTTTTCTTTGGCGTTGAAGGAAATAGATTATAGTAATGTTAGGTGGGGTTAGGTTCACAGGAGGTAAGGGGAACAGGGAGGAATGAAGGAAAATGAAAATAAAAAATAAAGAAATGGAGAAAAATAAAGAAACGACCAGAGAGAGAGAGAGAGAGAGAGAGAGAGAGAGAGAGAGAGAGAGAGAGAGAGAGAGATCAAAATTTCCCAAAGCCGCAAACTATCGCTTTTGATTTCCTGGAAAGCGAAACGTAATCTCTCTCTCTCTCTCTCTTTCTCTCTCTCTCAAACCTCATCATACCCTCTTCTCCTCTTTCTTCTTTTCCTCCTCTTCCTCCTCTTCGTTTAATAGTAAATATGGAAGAGAGGAGGAAGAGAAGGAAAGATGAGAAATTTAAAGAAAAAAAGAAAGGAAAATGGAAGAGGGAGAGAAGAAGGAAGGAGGAGATGGAAGGGAGGGAAGGAGAGGAAGGATGGGAAAGGAAGGGGAGATAAAGAAAGGGGTAAGAGGAAGGGAAGGAGGAGGATGAGGAAGAAAGGGGAAAAGGAGGAGGAGAGAAATGATGACAAGGGAGTAGAAGGGAAGGAGAGAAAGGGGAAGAAGGAAGGAAGGAAGGAGGATGGAAAAGGACGGGGAGAAATAACAAAGAAAGAAAGAGAAGGGAAGGGAAGGGAAAAGGATGGAAAAGAAAGGGGAGGAATGACAATGAGAGAGAGAGAGAGAGAGAGAGAGAGAGAGAGAGAGAGAGAGAGAGAGAGAGAGAGAGAGAGAGAG
>NC_066557.1:11669861-11674861 GCF_024679095.1 Eriocheir sinensis
GAGCCACTCGAAGGCCTGTCCGTTGAGTACAACTCGTTGTTTTCTTTCAGTGAGCCAGTCTTTGATCCACGTTGTCAGATCGTCGCCTAATCCCGCCGACTTAAGTTTCTTGAGGAGTCTTTCATGTGGCACTTTGTCAAAGGCTTTCTGAAAGTCTAGATATATAACATCGCTGGGGATATGATTATCCCAGTTTTCATAGATACCTTGGAAGAAGTCCAATAAATTGGTTAAGCATGAGCGCTTGTTCCTGAAACCGTGCTGAGCATCGGAAATGATGTTGTTGTCTTCAAGGAACCTAACGAGTTTGTCTCTGATGATCTTCTCGAGGATTTTTCCGGCCACTGAGGTCAAGCTGATTGGTCTGTAGTTTAGGGCCACACTTTTGTCTCCCTTTTGTAGATCGGTGTTACGTTCGCTTGTTTCCAGTCTTTCGGGACTTTGTTTTGTTGTAGTGACAGATTGTAGATGGCGGTGAGTGGTTTGAGGATTTGCTGCTTGAGTTCCTTGAGCAGCCTGGGTGACAAGTCGTCGGGTCCGGTAGACTTGTTTGTCTCGAGTTTGTCTAGGTACTTTTTCACATCCCGTTCGTCGATTGTACCAATTTCTAGGGGAGTGATTCCCATCGGTGGGGAAGGGCTCGGTACGGACTGGGTATTCTCGACCGTGAACACAGACGCGAAGTTCCTGTTTAGGATTTCGACCATTTGTCTACTGTCCTGTGTTAGTACGTCACTTTCATCTTTTAGGGGACCGATATTGCTTTTTGTCTTCTTTTGGTTCTTATATACGTGAAGAACTTTTTCGGTTGGACTTGGCTTCGCGTGCAATTTGCTTTTCATAGTCACGTTTACTCTGGCGAATGAGTGTTCTGCAAGCTCTGAGGCTTTGATGGTACTGTTCGCGTGCCTCGTCAGTGCTGTTTTCCTTTAGCAAGTTGTATTTCTTCTTCAAATTAATCGCCCGTCGAACTTGGGTAGTCATCCACGGTGTGCTTGTGGCATTATTTGTTCTCCTTGTCTTCATGGGAACAGTCGTTCTCTCTACCTCCAGGAGTTTGTTCTAAAGCCGTTCCACGCGCCGTCCACCGGAGTGAGGTTCATGGGTTCCCAAGTTGTCTGGGTTATCAGCTCACGAGCGAAGTTAAAATTGGCTTTTTGTAGTCTGGAATCTTGGACATGTTTTCGGTGAGTTCATGGTCTGTTCTGATTTTAGGCGAATTAGGTGATGGTCGCAACCATCCAGTTTTTCGCCGACTTGACATTCACGTGTGAGATCTGAATCACTCACGAGTACTAGGTCTAAAGTTATTTTCCTCGTCGGTTGGGTAACAATCTGAGTAAGAAAATTGTCCTCTAACATTTCGAGCAATCTGTTACCCTCCCGATCTCCAATCATCGTGGTCCAGTCAATGTTGGAACAGTTAAAGTCCCCGATAATGACTGACTGTTTGTTTTGTGTTATGGTGTGAATTTCCTCGTACAGCGCTTCGTCGTCCGCTGCTTGTTGCTTTGGAGGTCTGTAAACGGTTCCAATCGTTATTTTGTTGTACTTGCTAGTCTCCAGTTCAACATATACAGTGTCATATTTCTCTGAGTCTTCTTTGGTTATTTCCACGGCAGGGTATTTGTTCTTGACGTAACAGATGACACCTCCTCCTTTCTTGTGAAGTCTGTTTTTGTAGAAGCTCTCGTATCCCGGAATTGAGAATTCGGTCATTAGGTGGACAGAGGTGGCCCACGTTTCGGTGATGGCAATCACGTCCGGACTTTCTACGTCAACATCGTCAAGGAGGAGGAGGAAGAGGAGGAGGGGGAGGAGGAGGAAGGGGGGGAGAAGGAAGGGGGCACGTGGCGTCACTTAGAACACGTGCTCCCCTCTACCCCCATTTTCTCTCCCTCCCTCCCCTTCTCCTCCTCTCCCTCCCTCCTCCTATGCCAGCTGTTCCCTCCATCAGAGAGGCGTCCCTTCTGCCCTTCCCGCCTTCCATTCAGCTTTCCGTGGTGGTAGAAGTAGTAGTGGTAGTAGTAGTAGTAGTAGTAGTAGTGGTGGTGGTGGTAGTAGTAGAGGTGGTGGTGGTGGTAGTAGTAGTAGTAGTAGTAGTAGTAGTAGTAGTAGTAGTAGTAGTAAGTGATAGCTGTAGCAATAGTAGTAGGAATATAATACAAATATAAAATAAATATAAATAACACACACACACACACACACACACACACACACACACACACACTCACACCTGTTGATCATGTATGCATTGGAAGCGTTTGTGGAGGAGGAGGAGGAGGAGGAGGAGGAGGAGGAGGTAAAAGGTGAAAGAGGACGAATTAAAGGAGAAATAATAGGTGAGAGAGAGAGAGAGAGAGAGAGAGAGAGAGAGAGAGAGAGAGAGAGAGAGAGAGAGAGAGAGAGAGAGAGAGAGAGAGAGAGAGAGAGAGAGAGAGAGAGAGAGAGAGAGAGGAAAAAGGCCTGGAGGGGAAATGGACGCGGGAAAGAGGGACAGAAGGGGAGAGAGAGAGAGGGAGGGAGAGAGGAGGAAAGGAGGGAGGGAAAGGAGGAAAGGGAGAGGAAGGAGGTAACCAGATGTGTAGCAAGGGACCCACAACTTCCGCTTTCAGGAGGAGGAGGAGGAGGAGGAGGAAGAGGAGGAGGAGGAGGAGGAGGGTAAAAAGGAGGACAGGGAAGGATACAGGAAGATTAAGAAGAAAAACTAGGTGGAGGAAGAGGAGGAAGAGAAGAAGAAGAAGATGATGATGATGATGAAGAAAAAATATATTAAAATGATGAATAAGAAATAAATTAAATAAGCAAACTCTCTCTCTCTCTCTCTCTCTCTCTTCATTATTTTCTCTCCATTTTCTCTCTCCTTTCCTCCCTTCCTCTTATCCTCTTTCTCTCCCTTCCTTCTTTCCCTTCCCTTCTGTCTTTACTCTGCACTTAATTTTCCCTCCCTCCCTCCCTCCTTTCCTCCCTCCCTCCCTCCCTCTCTCTCTCTCCCTCTTTCCTTCCTCTTTTTGAAGCTGATAAGATAACATTGTTTGGAGAGAGAGAGAGAGAGAGAGAGAGAGAGAGAGAGAGAGAGAGAGAGAGAGAGAGAGAGAGAGAGAGAGAGAGAGAGAGAGAGAGAGAGAGAGAGAGAGAGAGAGAGAGAGAGAGAGAGAGAGAGAGAGAGAGAGAGAGAGAGAGAGAGACGAACGGACAGCCAGACAGACAGACACAACAGTTCACCTTTCGAAATAACAAAGAGAAAAAACTAATTGAAAAGAGGAATGAAAAGGGAAAGGCGAAATGAATATATAATGAATGAATGAATGAATGAATGATATGAGGGTGACGCCAGAGGAAAGTCGGACGATTTGTTATTTATTTAATTTTATTCATTTATTTATTTATTATTATTAATATTATCATTATTTCTATGTTCTGCCTGTTGCACCGGGGGACCATTTCGTCGGGGCCTGTTGATCGACCCCAATTCTTACGTGGCGCAGGGAAGTGTTTATAGTGGCGCCATCCTGTTCGGTTCATACTACCCTCTGGAACTCATCTTTAATCCACTGCTGAGAGTTGTGGAAGAGAGAGAGAGAGAGAGAGAGAGAGAGAGAGAGAGAGAGGTGGTCTAAACAGGAAGGAAAAGACGAAAAAAGATTGAAAAGAAGGAAAAAGAGAACGATGGAATAAAATATGGAAATGTAAGGGGGAAAAAATACAAGATGGAAAAAATAAAAAATAAAAAGATGGAGGAGAGCATGTGGGTAGTTTTAGGCCACTCGGAGGTGACTGGAAATTGTCAGCTTGTGGCGGCGGGCGGGAAGCGAACCGGGGTCAACCAGGACACCGCGCCCGCACCGTAACCACTCAGCCACCGCATCGCTTGGTCGAAAAACCTTAAATTATTGATGATGTAAGCAGCGACGCGTGAAATAATTAGCGGATTGAAAGGTTAGGAAAATAATGGAAAAAAATACGAAAAAAATAGTAATAATGATGATGATAGTATATATGATGATGATGATGATGATGAAGAGGAGGAGGAGGAGGAGGAGGAGGAGGAAGAGCAAGTGTACAGAGGGAGAGAGAAATCGATACAAGTAGATCGATAGATTATATTGATTTTTGGCCATCTGTCGAGAGAGAGAGAGAGAGAGAGAGAGAGAGAGAGAGAGAGAGAGAGAGAGAGAGAGAGAGAGAGAGATGCTGGCAACCAACTATTCTCATTTCAATCATTCTCTCTCTCTCTCTCTCTCTAATTATCAACTTAATCACCCATTCTTTTCTTAGACGATCCATTGTGTGTGTGTGTGTGTGTGTGTGTGTGTGTGTGTGTGTGTGTGTGTGTGTGTGTGTGTGTGTGTGTGTGTGTGAACGTTTTCTTCTCTTGTTATTACTTTCTTATTGATAAAAAGAATAAGAAAGAATAAAAACAATAATAAAAAAAGAAGGAAAATAAAAAAAATTAAAGTTAGTTATCAATCTTTTCTTCTTTTTCTTCATTTTCTTTTTCTTCTTCGTCATTTTCATCGTTTTTTTCTTTTCTTTTTTTGTTTTCCTCCTTTTTCGTCGTTTTTCTTTTCCTTCTTTTCCTATTTTCCTCCTTCATCATTGTTTTTTTTCTTCCTTCTACTTTCTTTCCTCCTTTTCCATCAGTTTTTTTCTTTCTTCTTTTTCTATTTTACTTCCTCAATATTTTTTTCTTCCTTTTCTTCTTTCTTTTCTTCATTTCCATCGTTTTTTCCTTTAATTTCCTTATTATTATTATTATTATTATTATTATTATTATTATTATTATCATTAGTGTCATTATAAACTCATCACCATCACTATCATCATCATTATCATTGTTATCATCATCACCCTTATCGCCCCGTCACTCACCATCGCCTCGTTATCTCTATCATTATCTCTCTCATTATCATCACACAATAGATATTTTTTTCCTCCTTTCTTTTTTTTTTCCTCCAACATTTTTTCTTTTTTATTCGTCTTTTTTCTCCTTTCATTTT
>NC_066557.1:11679861-11682361 GCF_024679095.1 Eriocheir sinensis
TTCTTCCCTTCGTCCTTTCTTCATCTCTCTATTTCCTCTTTTCTTTCTCTCTTCTTTCCGTTATTTCTTCCTTTCTTCTCCTTTATTTCCTCCTCCTCCTCCATTTTTTCTTCCTTCCCATCCTTCCTTCCTCCTCCTCTTCCTCTTCTTGTCTTCCTTATTTTTTGTAGGTCTTCTCCCTCTCTTCTTACTTTCTTCCTCTTCGCGTCCTCCTTCTCTTCTTCTTCTTCTTCTTCTTCTTCTTCTTCTTCTTCCTCCTCCTCCTCCTTTCAAGCAGAAGCAAAATTTCTCTTCTTGCACTGTTTAACGAACGAGAGAGAGAGAGAGAGAGAGAGAGAGAGAGAGAGAGAGAGAGAGAGAGAGAGGAGGTCCACACCTGTCAATTAATCTTCCTTTCTTTACCTTTACAGAGGAAGAGGAGGAGGAGGAAGAATGAGACAGGGAAAGAACAGGTAGGACAGGTAAGGTGCCCCCCTCCCCCCCTGACCCCCCTTCCTTCTTTCCTCCCCCCCCACACCTGTCTTTCCCACAGTTCCCCCTCGTGCCGTGCTCACCTGTCCTAACGTGATCACCTGTATTTGTGTTGTCATTAAGGAGAAGACTTCTACGACTACGACTACGACTACTACTACTACTACTACTACTACTACTTTCTCTTAGCCGGGAGAGTGAATCGTATCAAGAATAAATAAGATAACTTTTAAAGATTTAGAAAGTGGAAATAGATCAAATATTTGAGAAATGAGAAATTGAGAAATATTATTATTATTATTATTATTATTATTATTATTATTATTATTGTAGCAATGGTAGTAGTAGTAGTAATAGTAGTAGTAGTAGTAGTAGTAGTAGTAGTAGTAGTGGCATAACCCCAAACTCCTGCCACACCCTCCTCCTCCTCCTCCTCCTCCTCCTCCTCCTCCTCTACCTGCTTGGCTGATCACCTGAGACGCAGTAACGAGCTTGAGGTAGCAAGAGGAAGAGGAGGAGGAGGAGGAGGAGGAGAAGAGGAGAAGAGGAGAAAATTAGATGAAAGGAGTATGTAAATAGAAGATTAAGAAAAGAAGAAAGTGGAAAAGAGGAAAGGAAATACGTTAGAGGAGGAGGAGGAGGAGGAGGAGGAGGAGGAGTAGGAGGAGGAAGAAGAAGAAGAGGAGGATTAGTAACACACACCACACCCCAACCAGTCAGCAAGGAAGGAAGGAAGAACGATAGAGAGAAAGAAAGAATGAATGTAGAAGATTTAGAAAGGAAAAAAAGGAAGAAAGGAAGGAAGGAGGAAGAAGGAAGATAAGAAGAGCTATTGTTTCCTTCTGTTATTGTTGAGGAGGAGGAGGAGGAGGAGGAGGTTATGCCATTCAAGAAGGAAGACAAGGGAAGATGAATGGAAGGAAGGAAGGAAGGAAGGAAGGAAGGAAGGAAGGAGGGAAGGAAGGAAGAAGGAGAACAAAGGAAGAATAGAATGAATGATAAAAAAATAAAAACATGAATGAAAAAGAAAATGAATGAAAAGAAAATAAAGAAAAAGAAAGAAAAAGAAAAAAACATTGATTAGCTTTCTCTCTCTCTCTCTCTCTCTCTCTCTCTTTTGTCTCCTGTTTTATTTTCTTTCTTTCTTTTCTTAATCATCAATATTTTTCTTCCTTTTCTTTTCTTGTCCTTATTCTTTTTTTTCTTTCTTTTAACGGTTGAATATATATGAATGAAAAGAAGAGAAACGGATGAATGGAGAGAGGAAGTAGTAGTAGTAGTAGTAGTAGTAGTAGTAGTAGTAGTAGTAGCAGTAGTAGTAGTAGTAGTAGTAGTGTGTGGATTTGGTACACACACACACACACACACACACCTGTCCTTAAACATAGCAGGTGTACGTGTGTGTGTGTGTGTGTGTGTGTGTGTGTGTGTGTGTGTGTGTAAGAAGGGGAGGAGCTGGTTTTAAGGGAGGAGAAGAAGAAGGGGAGCGTGAGGAGGAGGAGGAGGAGGAGGAGGAGGAGGAGGAGGAAGAGGAGGAGGAGGAGGGAAGCACAGCGGAACATTACACTCTGTTAACCAACCAGCGCCTCTGTCTGTCTGTCTGTCTGTCTGTCTGTCTGTCTGTCTGTCTGTCTGTCTGTCTGTCGGTCGGTCGGTCGGTCGGTCGGTCTGTCTGTCTGTCTGTCTGTCTGTCTGTCTGTCTGTCTGTCTGTCTGTCGGTCGGTCGGTCGGTCGGTCGGTCTGTCTGTCTGTCTGTCTGTCTGTCTGTCTGTCTGTCTCTGTCTGTCTGTCTGTCTGTCTGTCGGTCGGTCGGTCGGTCGGTCTGTCTGTCTGTCTGTCTGTCTGTCTGTCTGTCTGTCTGTCTGTCTGTCTGTCTGTCTGTCTGTCTGTCTGTCTGTCTGTCTGTCTCTTTTCCTTCTTAATCTCCTCTCCTTTTATCTTTTCCTATTTTTTTCTTTTTTTCTATCTTTCTCTTTTATCTTACCTTTTTTTTCCTTCGTTTCTTTGTTTCTTTCTTTCTTTCCTTCTT
>NC_066557.1:11689861-11692361 GCF_024679095.1 Eriocheir sinensis
GAGGGGGGGGGGTCGTGTAAGTGTTGTTCAGGCAGATGTGTGCGTTTATACACGTGTACGGGAGAGGCTGTGTAAACATTTGTGCGTGTGAGTGCGTGTAAGGGTGAGCGAGAGAGAGAGAGAGAGAGAGAGAGAGAGAGAGAGAGAGAGAGAGAGAGAGAGAGAGAGAGAGAAGGGGGTTAAAGGGGGCGCACAATCCCCCGGCGGAAGGATGGCAAACCGCACCCCCGCCCCCTGTATCCTGCCACACCGCCGCCGCCACGGACACACTCCTGCGGCGGACACGGGCACGGGACACATGTTGTTATTGTTGTTGTTATCGTTATTATTATCATTATTCAGGAAAAATAGATGATTTTTTGTTTTTCGCTCCGCCTGACTTTCTTGGTGGGCCTAATGGTCGGCCCCAGCCCGAAATGGCGCAGACAAGTGTTTATAATGGCGCCATTACTTGGTTCATGCTGTCCCCCGGAGCCCATCTTTGAGCCTCTCTTTAGAGAGGGAATCCACAGTCCGGGTTGACAGGCGGCCTTCAGGACAGCTGGGGTGTATTGTAGTTTTGGGCCGCTCGGCGGGGACTGAAAAATCCCAGCTTGTGGCGGCGGGCAGGACTAAACTCCGTCCTCCTGGAGGCGCCGCCAGCACGCTGACCACTCAGGCGCCGCCTAGCCAGAACTAGCAATGCGCGTGTAATGAATGGGTAGGCGGTGGCTGATTGGTCAGCGTGAGGGCGTGATGTCCTGGAGGCCCCGGGTTCGCGTCCCGCCCGCCGCCACCAGCTGGCACTCACCGCCGAGTGGCCCAAGACTACCCACATGCTGTCCTCAGGACCAACTCGGACTCCAGATAAAAAGTACAGCTCCGGGGGCAGGCAGCGTGAGCCACGCAAGATGGCGCCACTATAAAACTGTATATACAACACCGACAGGACCATCAAGGTCACCACGGGCCGAAGGTTAAAAAGATTAACGAGTCTCCCACACCTGTGCTGCTTGCAGGTGTGGGATGCGCTCTCTCTCTCTCTCTCTCTCTCTCTCTCTCTCTCTCTCTCTCTCTCTCTCTCTCCTCCAATACCCACCACTAATGCAAGATTCCCACGCTGGAGGAGGAGGGGGAGGAGGAGGAGGAGGAAGACAGGTACAATAGAAGTCTAACAAAAGTACAGAAGTTGTGTGTGTGTGTGTGTGTGTGTGTGTGTGTGTGTGTGTGTGACCGCAACTTTACCGCAGAGAAGAGTGAGAGAAGGAAGAAGAAAGGGAGGGATTGAGGGAGGGAGGGAGGGAGGGAAAGGAAGGATGAGAAAGGATGAATCAAAGAGAGGAAAAGGATGAGGGAGGGAGGGAGGGAAGAAGAGAGAAGGAGGGAGAGAAGAAGAAAGAGAGGGAGAGAGATGAAGGGATGGAGAGAAAGGGAACGAAGAGAGAAAGGGAGAGAAGTTATGGGAGAGAAAGATAAAAGGGAAGAGAAGGAGGGAAAGGAAGGGAGGGAGGTGAAAGGAGGAAGGAGGAGAAAGAGGAGGAAGAAGAGGGGGAGGGGGAGGGAAAATGGGTCAAATAAAGGGAAAGGAAGAGGAAGGGAGGAATTAAATAAGACAGGAGGAGGAGGAGGAGGGAGGGAAGGAGGGAGGAAAAGGTAGGTGAGGAAAAGAGAAAATTGGGAAAAGTTGAAAAGAGGAGAGAAAGAAAATAGAGAAGAGAGGAAAACAAGATGAGGAATAAGTAAAAAAAAAAAGAGAAAGGAGGAGGAGGAGGGAGGAGGGAGGGAGGAAAAGGGAAAACTGGGAAAAGATCAAATGAAAGTTAAGTAAAAGAGAAGAAAATGAGAGAAGGAAGACACAGAGGAAGATAAAGTAGAGGAAAGAAAAGATGAAAGAAATGAAAGTTTATGGAGAGAAAATAAAAAAACAACAACAACAAAAACAACAGGAACAAAAGAAAACGTTAAAATTAAAAGAAAAAGGGAAGACAATACTAATAATAAGAAGAAGAAAGGCAACGAAGATGAAGAAGATAGGAAAACATAGAATAGGAGAAAGGACAAAATAGTAAAGAAAAGAAAGAGAAAGGGAAGGAAAAGGAAGAAGGAAGAGCAGATAATGAGATAAGAGAGAACAGGTAAGGTAAGGCAGAGGAAGAAGAAGGTAAGGAAAGGTAAGAGAGCCAGGGGAGGAAAAGAGAATGGGTAAAAAATAAAAATAGGTAAGTTAAGGAGAAGAAGAGAAAGGCAGGAAAGGCAAGGTGTTCAAGGTAAAAACAAAGGTAAGGGAACGGCGTCATGGGTAGGGAAGGTAAGGCAAGGCGTAGAAGATAAGGAGGGAAAGGCAAAACGTGATGGGTAAGGGAAAGGAAGGGAAGGAAGGGGCAAGAAGGGAGAGCATAACAGCTATGAGAGGTAAGGTAGGGCGTCATAGGTAAGGTAAGGTAAGGTAAGGTATATAAGGGAAAGGAAAGGTGAGGGAGAATGAAACAGCTAAGGAAGTTAAGGTAAGGAAGGTAAGGCA
>NC_066557.1:11697361-11699861 GCF_024679095.1 Eriocheir sinensis
ACTCTCAATTTTCTCTCCATCAGCAAAGCAATCTTCCTCCTCCTCTTCTTCCTCCTCCTCCTCCTCCTCCTCTTCCTAAATGAGAGGAAGCATCAGGAATATGAAAAATGAAGTCTTGAAAGGAAGAAGGGAGAGGGTAAAAAAGGAGGAGGAGGAGGAGTAGGAGGAGGAGAAGGAGGAGGAGGAGGAGGAGTGCACAGAAGACTCTAAAATCAAGGCTGTTACGCCCGCTGACCAAGCCTCCTCCTCTTCTTCTTCCTCCTCCTCCTCCTCCTCCTCCTCCTCCTCCTCCTCTTCTTCTTCTTCTTCTTTCTCTTCATTTTCTTCATCTTAGAATTTCTCGGTTTTTATATTTATGTCCTTCTCCTCCTCCTCCTCCTCCTCCTCCTCTTCCTCCCCCTCCTCCTCTTCCTCCTCTTCTCGTATTTCTTTCCTTTTCTTCTTGGGTGTCAATAAAATATATCTTCTTGAGAGAGAGAGAGAGAGAGAGAGAGAGAGAGAGAGAGAGAGAGAGAGAGAGAGAGAGAGAGAGAGAGAGAGAGAGAGAGAGAGAGAGAGAGAGAGAGAGAGAGAGACGCCATTAAGCTACCTAAGTCACCGGAACCTCCTCCTCCTCTTGCTCTCCTCCTCCTCCTCCTCCTCCTCCTTTTCCCTTCCTTGATCTTTCACCATACTCATTTTCCCTCCACCTCCTTCTCCTCCTCCTCCTCCTTTCCTTATCTTACTTCATCATCATCATCATCATCATTATTATTATTATTATTATTATTATTATTATTATTATTATTATTATTATTATTATTATTATTATTATTATTATTCCTACTCATAAAGAAGGATAGAGAAGGAGATAAGACAGAAAGAATCGGAAATGTATAGAAGGAGGAGGAGGAGGAGGAAGTGGACCGAGAAGAAGAAGAAGAAGAAGAAGAAGAAGAAGAAGAAGAAGTGAACATATGGGTCTGAAAAAGAAGAAAATGAGAGGAAAGAAAGATATAGGAGGAGGAGGAGGAGGAGGAGGAGGAGGAGTGTACCTGAGGAAGCAATTACCTGTAGAAGGAGACGCCCTCGTTAAGGCTGGTTACCTGTGTGTGTGTGTGTGTGTGTGTGTGTGTGTGTGTGTGTGTGTGTGTGTGTGTGTGTGTGTGTGTGTGTGTGTGTGTGTGTGTGTGAAAATATACCTGAGCTGGTTAATTAAATCTGGTTATTAAGAGAGAGAGAGAGAGAGAGAGAGAGAGAGAGAGAGAGAGAGAGAGAGAGAGAGAATAAAAATGATCAGATTGATAAGCATAAACCACTTCCTATTTTCTTTCATTATTCTCTCTCTCTCTCTCTCTCTCTCTCTCTCTCTCTCTCTCTCGGGGTCAGGCACAGATCAGGACACAGCTGTTTGAGGTCAGATCTTAGGAGGAGGAGGAGGAGGAGGAGGAGGAGGAGGAGGAGGAGGAGGAGGAGGAGGAGGAGGAGGTAGGGGAAGGGAAGAGGAGGAAGGGAAGAAGTAGAAAGAAGTAGAAGAAAAAGAAAAAGAAGAAGAAAGGAAGAAGAAGAAGAAGAAAATAATGAAGAAGAAAGAATGAAAGAAAAAAAAAGAAAGAACTACTACTACTACTACTACTACTACTACTACTACTACTACTACTACTACTACTACAACTACTACTACTACTACTACTACTACTACTACTACTACCACAAAAAAACAAGTTCGTCACGTGTTTTGTCAGCTGATTTAAGAGGGTTAGGTGAGGTCATGGAAGGGGGGAGGGGGGGGGGAAGGAGAAGGAGGAGGAGGGGAGGAAAAAAAACAGGGTCACAAACACACATATCTACACCTGGCCTCTCTCTCTCTCTCTCTCTCATCTCCTTTCCCATCATCTCAGCCATCTCCACCATTTTCCTCTATCATCTCCTCCTCCTCCTCCTCCTCCTCCTTCACCTCCTCCTCCTACTGATATTCTCCTCCCATAACCTTTTGATCTTCCTCTTCCTCCTCCTCCTCCTACACCTCCTCTCCTGCAAGATTTTCCTCCTCCTCCTCCTCCTCCTCCTCCTCCTCTTTATATCGAAAGTTTGCAATATCATAAGAAATCACTAAGGTTAGTTTTCTCAGATTCTTCCTCCTCTAATATCAACTAAATCCAAAGTCCAAAATGGAGGTCAATCGCGTTATAATATGTGTTTTAGTAGGTTCATGGTACAGAAGATTGGTCAAACTACCACCAGGGTCATGAAACTATCCCTGGAAATGCCCAAAAATCCTACGAAAGCCTTGTCTAATGTGTGTTTCTTAGGTTCATGGTACAGACGATGGGTCACACTACCACCAGGGTCATGAAACTACCCCTGGAAATGCCCACAACTCCTACGAAAGCCTTGTCTAATGTGTGTTTCTTTGGTTCATGGTACAGAAGAAGGGTTACACTACCACCAGGGTCATGAAACTACCCCTGGAAATGCCCAAAAATCCTACGAAAGCCTTGTCTAATGTGTGTTTCTTAGG
>NC_066557.1:11704861-11709861 GCF_024679095.1 Eriocheir sinensis
GTTTATTTATTACGATTTAAGAACTTATTAACACCCTTTAGAAGACGCACTAAGCATAACAAACCTTCCTCTATCTTATTCTACCTTTCTTTACCTTCTACGCGCGTGATAAAGAGGAATAAATAAGGTTTTGCAGGTTAAATAAGAAGGGGCGATCATTTTAGTGTGGTTTGCCTTTCAATGAGTCACCAGAGAAAACGGAATGAATGGCGGGATTAAAGGGGAGACCTGTGTATTTGGCAGCCCTTTTTTTTTTTTTTTTTTTTTACGTCTCTCTCTTAAAAATGAACTGATGTAATAATAATAATAATAATAATAATAATAATAATAATAATAATAAATTTCCTTTCCTTCTAAATATAAAATAGAACAGAACAGAAAAGGAAGTCAAGAAAATAGAGAAAAATGCAAAAAAAGAAAGAAAATTAAAGAAAGAAAAAATATACGGAAGAAAAAAATAATGAAAGAGAAAATACACAAAAGGAAGGAAAGTAGAAGAAAGAAAATAAAGAAAAAGATATAAATAAAAAGAAAGATTGAGAAAAAGAAATAAAGAAAAAGAAGGAAAGTAGAAAGGCAAGAAAAACTTATACCAAAAGAAAGAGAAACACACACACACACACACACACACACACACACACACACACACACACACACACACACACACACACACACATTCCCAGACAAGAAGCAACATTAATTAACAAGGCCGTCAGGTGTTAGGCCATTACCTGCCGCCCTGACACACCTGAGCTGCTAATAAACGTGACGTGTGTGTGTGTGTGTGTGTGTGAGAGAGAGAGAGAGAGAGAGAGTGAGAGAGAGAGAGAGAGAGAGAGAGAGAGAGAGAGAGAGAGAGAGAGAGAGAGAGAGAGAGAGAGAGAGAGAGAGAGAGAGAGAGAGAGAGAGAGAGAGAGAGAGGTGAACAGATGACTGGAAGATGGAAAGGAGGGAAGGAAGAAAAATAAGAAGGAAATAAGTTAAGAAGGAAGAAAAGAAGATGGGACGGGAGGAGATGATGAATCAGTCAATAGGGGCATACACCGGGGGGCGCGTCACCTCACCCTCACTATGCAGGTAACAGGCCTCGAATCAGTCTCACGGAGTAGTCGCCGGTTGGACACAATGGCATTCCAGCGATCTCCCATGATTCTGGGTAGACACTTAATACCAAGCCATCAATCCTCCTCTCTAAGTCACTATTTGGTGTTCATATCAGTCATAGGGTAAGGCAGCGGGAACAAATAAACGGAATATCCGGATCTTGGTCATTCTGCACAGGTATTGACAACGCCATAATTATACTCGTGTTGGGCGACTCCATAACACCGTGGGACAGGTAATCCGCCAATAACCTTTGTAATGTGTACGCCGCCACGCTGTGTAACGCAGGAAAGAAATTAAGAACAGAAGAAATGAAGGAAGAAATAAGGAAGAAAATAAGGAAAGAGGGAGGGAAGAAAGAAAGGAAAGTAGGAAGGAAAGAAGGAAGGAAGGAAGGAAGAAAGAAGGAAGAAAATAAGGAAAGAAGGAGGGAAGAAAGAAAGGAAAGAAGGAAGGAAGGTAGGAAGGAAGGAAGAAATTAAGAACACAAGAAATGAAAAAAGAAAGAAAACACAGAAGGCAGGAGGGAAGGAAGAAAGAAAGGAAAGAAGGAAGGAATGAATGAAGGAAGGAAGAAAGAAAGAAATTAAGGACACAAGAAATGAATGAAGAAATAAGAAGGAAAACATAGAAGGCAGGAGGGAAGGAAGAAAGAAAAGAAGGAAGGAAGGAAGGAAGGAAGGAAGAAATTAAGCCGGAGGGAGGTAATGGAGGGAGGAAAAAAAAGGGAGAGTAATGGAGGGAGAGACAAGGTAATGAAAGGATTGAGGGAGGAAAGAAGGGAGGGAAGAAACTTAATGGGAGGAGGAGGAGGAGGAGGAGGGGAAAAGGCTAGACGAAAACTTTCCCTTCCCTTCCTTTCTCTCCCCTCCTCCTCCTCCTCCTCCTCCTCCTCCTCCTCCAAATCTCACACAGACGGGCGCCAGTTTAGGCCAGACAGAGAGAGAGAGAGAGAGAGAGAGAGAGAGAGAGAGAGAGAGAGAGAGAGAGAGAGAGAGAGAGAGAGAGAGAGAGAGAGAGAGACACACACACACACACACACACACACACACACACACACACACACACACACACACACACACCTTTCTTCTCCCCCCCCTCCCCTCCCCTTCCTCCCCACCCCTTCCCCTTCCTCCCCACCCCATTCCCCCCCTCCCCACCCACACACACATACGCACGCACAGTTGTTGAGACGCATAAAAAAAGGGGAGAAAAGAGGGGAAGAAAGGGGAGGAGGAGGAGGAGGAGGAAGAAGGGGAGGAGGAGGAGGGGGAGGATATCTTTTAAACTCCCCACTGTTATTTTCGTATCCAGCGCCCAGCAACTTGAGAAAGGGGAGGAGGAGGAGGAGGAGGAGAAGGAGGAGGAGGAGGGGAATAGGAAGGAAGGAAGAAAGTGATGAAAGAAGGAAGAAAGGGGAAGAAAGAGAGGTGTTAAAAGAGAGAGAGAGAGAGAGAGAGAGAGAGAGAGAGAGAGAGAGAGAGAGAGAGAGAGAGAGAGAGAGAGAGAGAGAGAGAGAGAGAGAGAGAGAGAGAAACAACACTACTAGGAAGAGAATGTTGGAAAATTATGAGAATTCAGAGGAGGAGGAGGAGGAGGAGGAGGAGGAGGAGGAGGAAGGGGAGTGAGAAGACAGAAGAGGGGAGATAAGGAAGGAGGGGAAAGATGAAATGGTAGTAGTAGTAGTAGTAGTAGTAGTAGTAGCAGTAGTAGTAGTAGTGTGAATGTGTGTGTGTGTGTGTGGGTGTGGGTGGATGTGGGTGTGTAAAGTGAAGAAGGAAAAAGAAGAAAAAAAGAGAAAAAATGAGGAGGAAAATGGAGGAAAAAAGGAAAGCAAAAATAGAAAGGAAAAGGGAAAAAATAAAGGAGAGGAAAAAAATGGGAGGAAAAATGGAGGAAAAAAAGAAAGAAAAAATAGAAAGGAAAAGGAAAAAAATAAAGGAGAGGAAAAAAATGGGAGGAAAATGGAGGAAAAAAGGAAAGAAAAAATAGAAAGGAGGAAAAAAAATAAAGGAAGAGGAAAAAAAGGGAGAAAAAAAAGAAAAGGGAGAGAGAGAGGAAAGAAAAATAGGATAACAAGCGTCTTTTGTCTTCCTTCCCTTAGACACATTTATCTCTCCTCCTCCTCCTCTTCCTCCTCCTCCTCCTTCTCCTCCTACCTGTATCTCCCCTCACATACCTTATTACGTGAGGAATTTCTCTCTCTCTCTGCGTGGGTGTGAGAAAGCCAGTCACGTGTCCTCTTGATATCGAGAGAGAGAGAGAGAGAGAGAGAGAGAGAGAGAGAGAGAGAGAGAGAGAGAGAGAGAGAGAGAGAGAGAGAGAGAGAGAGAGAGGGGCAAGGAAAAAGGGAGTGAAAGAAAATTGAACAAGAAAGGGTCTGAACTCTCTCTCTCTCTCTCTCTCTCTCTCTCTCTCTCTCTCTAATTGCTTGTGTGTATGTGTGTGTATTGCTTTAAGGAGAATGTGTGTGTGTGTGTGTGTGTGTGTGTGTGTGTGTGTGTTTTCCTCAGAGGGGGGGAGGGGAAAGGGTGTTTTGACAAGGAAGTTAAATGATAAACAAAACGGAGAGGAAAGGGAGGAGAAAGGGAGGAAGGGGGAGAAGGGGGAGGAGGGGAGGGGAGGAAGAGGAGAGGGGAGGAGGAGAAGGGGGAAGGAGGAGAGGGGAGGAAAGGGGGGAGGGAAGGAGAAGGGGAGAGGGAGGAAGAGGAGAGGGGAGGAAAGGGAGACCAGGTGGAGAGAAAGGGGAGACAGATGGAGAACTAGGGAGAGAGAGAACGGGAGAGAAAAGAGAGAGAGAGAGAGAGAGAGAGAGAGAGAGAGAGAGAGAGAGAGAGAGAGAGAGAGAGAGAGAGAGAGAGAGAGAGAGAGAGAGAGAGAGAGAGAGAGAGAGAGAGAGAGAGAGAGAGAGAGAGAGAGAGGGAAGAAGAAAAGGAAGAGGAAAAAGTTAGAAAAGAGGGAAGAAGGAAAATGGAGAGAGGGAAAAAGTTAAAAACGAGGGAAGAAGGAAAATGGAGAGGGAAAAAAGTTAGAAAAGAAGGAAGAAGGAAAAGGGAAAGAGGGGAAAGAAATGGAAATTGAAGGAACAAAGGAAAACAGATACAATATTTTCCCAATGATTTTCTTTTCTTATTAATAATGAAAATTTTCCCATCAAGATTTGCGCCCACATTTTTCTTAATTTCTTTTATTGTTTTCCTTTTATTATCCTACCTTTTTTTATCTTAATTCCTATTTTTCCACCTTTTCTTTATTTTCCCAGTTTTCATATTTTTTTCATATTTTCCTGTTTTCGACCTTTTTAATTATTTTCCTGGTTGTTTCGTATCTATTGAATATATTTTTTTTTACTTTTTTTCCATATTTTCCTATTTTTTGTCTATATTTTTCGTTTTCATATTTTCCTTTTTTTATTTTTTTTATTTTTCCTTATTTTCCTTATTTATTTATTTTATTTCCTATTTACCGTTTTTTTTATATTTTCCTGTTTTTCATTTTTCTGCTTTTTTTCCTTATTTTCATTATTTATCGTTTTATTTCCTATTTTAACAACTTTTTCTCTTTTCCATAATTTTCCCTATCTTCATATTTTCCCCCCATTTTCCTCCCTCTACCTCAACTACATTTTCATCCATACATTTTCCTTTCCCTATTTTCCCCAATTTTTCATACTTTCCCTAATTCTTTCCTTCCTCCTTTTCCCTCAAATACTTTTCAGTCCATATTTAAACTTTTCCTTTCCTTATTTTTTTCCTCGCATGAATATTTGTCTACGTGAACACCTGAGACATTAGTCACCTGTGTGTGTGTGTGTGTGTGTGTGTGTGTGTGTGTGTGTGTGTGTGTGTGTGTGTACCTGTCTCCCTCACCTGCGGCCCATTACCACCTGCCTAACC
>NC_066557.1:11717361-11724861 GCF_024679095.1 Eriocheir sinensis
TAGTAGTAGTAGTAGTAGTAGTAGTAGTAGTAGTAGTAGTAGTAGTAGTAGTAGTAGTAGTAGTAGTAGTAGTAGTAGTAGTAGTAGTAGTAGTAGTAGTAGTAGTAGTAGTAGTAGTAGTTGTTTTTGTTGTTGTTGCTGTTGAAATAGGAAGAGGAATGAATGGAGGAAGGAAGAGGGGAAGGAGGGAAGAATGAGAAGGAAGGAAGGAAGGAAGAATGAGAAGGAAGGAAGGAAGGAAGGAAGGAAATAGGACGTTAAAAATAAAATAAAAATAAAAACGGAGAAAAATAATTAGCCATCGTAAAAGGACAAAACAGAGAAATAAAAGGAGGCAATAAAAAAATCCAATAAAAACAAAGAAAAATATAAACAAGGAATAAAAAAGAGGAAAGAGGAAACTAAAGCAAAAAATAACAAGGGAATAAAATGCAATAAATAAAAGAATAAAGAGAAACAAAAAATAAAATAGACCTAAAAATAAATAAAAAGAAAAAAAAATAGTAAAAACAGAAATAAAAACAAAATAAAAAAGAAAATTGATAAAAAGGAGAATAAAACAAAGGAACAAAAACAAAGAAAATAAAAACAAAAGAACCAAACAATAAAAAAAGATAATTACAAAAAGAAAGAAAGAAAAGAAAGAAAATAAAGAAAGTAAAGATAGAAGAAAAGTGATAGTGAGAAAGGACAGGACGTACCCGGAGAGAGAGAGAGAGAGAGAGAGAGAGAGAGAGAGAGAGAGAGAGAGAGAGAGAGAGAGAGAGAGAGAGAGAGAGAGAGAGAGAGAGAGAGAGAGAGAGAGAGAGAGAGAGAGTTAGGGTATCTGTCAGAGTGATGAGACAGATAGACAGGAGAGAGAGAGAGAGAGAGAGAGAGAGAGAGAGAGAGAGAGAGAGAGAGAGAGAGAGAGAGAGAGAGAGAGAGAGAGAGAGAGAGAGAGAGAGAGAGATAAAGAAGGTATTATTAAGGAAAAAAATACGATTAAAAAGTAATAGGAAAATGAAAAATGAAAATATAAAGGGAAGAAGAAGGGTGAGTATAAGGGGGGAGTATAGAAGGGGAAGAAAAAGGGAGAATATAAGATAAGAGTATAATGTGAAGATGGGGAGAACACAAAGGAAAACACAAAGGAAGAACAAACAACAGCAGACTTGATGGTCCTGACGAGGCTGTTTGTGACAAGCAACACTAACTATCTAGTCAAAGGTGGAAGATGAAGGACACCAAAAAAAGAAGAAGGTCGAGTATAAGGAGGAGAAGGTCGAGTATAAGGTGGAGAAGGTCGAGTATAAGGTGGAGAAGGTCGAGTATAAGGTGGAGAAGAAGGTCGAGAAAAAAAGAAAAATAACAAAAAAGGAAGAAGAAAAAGAAAGGAATAAAAAACAAAGAAAATATAAACAAAAGAACCAAATAAAAAAAAAGATAATTACAAAAAGAAAAGAAAAAATAAAGAAAGTAAAGATAGAAGAAAATAAAAAAGTAAAGATAGGAGAAGAAAATAAAGAAAATAAAGATAGGAGAAGAAAATAAAGATAGGAGAAGAAAATAAAGAAAATAAAGATAGAAGAAAATAAAGAAAATAAAGATAGGAGAAGAAAATAAAGAAAATAAAGATAGGAGAAGAAAATAAAGAAAATAAAGATAGGAGAAGAAAATAAAGAAAATAAAGATAGAAGAAAATAAAGAAAATAAAGATAGGAGAAGAAAATAAAGAAAATAAAGATAGGAGAAGAAAATAAAGATAGAAGAAAATAGAGAAAAAGGAGATAGGAGAAGAAAATAAAGATAGGAGAAGAAAATAAAGAAAATAAAGATAGGAGAAGAAAATAAAGATAGGAGAAGAAAATAAAGAAAATAAAGATAGGAGAAGCAAATAAAGAAAATAAAGATAGGAGAAGAAAATAAAGAAAATAAAGAAAGGAGAAGAAAATAAAGAAAATAAAGATAGAAGAAGAAAATAAAGAAAATAGAGATAGGAGAAGAAAATAAAGAAAATAAAGATAGAAGAAGAAAATAGAGAAAAAGGAGATAGAAGAAAATAAAGATAGGAGAAGAAAATAAAGAAAATAATGATAGAAGAAAATAAAGATAGGAGAAGAAAATAAAGAAAATAAAGATAGGAGAAGAAAATAAAGAAAGTAAAGATAGGAGAAGAAAATAAAGAAAATAAAGATAGGAGAAGAAGGGCGGTATGATCGGCGCAGAGACATCGTTCCCTCGCCTGGCTAACCAATCCCCGCCTAGGAATAGAAGCAAATATTTACCTGTGCTGCACCTGTGGCCACCCCTACCTGTCTCTCTCTCTCTCTCTCATACCTACCTAATTCTGTGATCTTTTCCTTTCTTCCTCTGTGATTTGCTCTCTCTCTCTCTCTCTCTCTCTCATATGTCAGCTGTTTACGATTTGAAACTCTATTTAATATTCTGTAAACATTCAACAAGGCTGTATGGTGCTACGAATGTCCCTTTTTAGAATGATGGCGAAGAGTTTTAATATATTTCCGGCCTTAACAGGGATCAAGACACCATCGCCCCTATTTTTAAACATGTTCGCGGCTCAGCTCCCGTTCGAAAAGCCTCACTACTAAGGGCCAGTCTTACAGTCCAGTCCAGCACGTTTGTAAGCTCCCCAACCAAACACAAAACACGACGAAAATTCCTTGTATAGTGTTTTTTTCACATTTGTTACTTTTTTTTATGCCCTTGAACTGACTCCTCTGCTGTAAAGAAGAAGAAAAAAACACTATACAAGGCATTTTCGTCAGAGTGGACTGGACTGGACTGTAAGACTGGCCCTAAGTCTCTCTCACGCCCAGACCTGCTTAGAGGAGTGTCATTTAAGGAGTAATTGTGTGAGGGGTTATTCCTACCTACACTCAAAATGCTACACTTCCCTACATTGAGTTCCATCCATCCATCCATTGAGGGGTTATTCCTTCCTACACTCAAAATGCTACACTTCCCTACATTGAGTTCCGTCCATCCATCCACTGAGGGGTTATTCCTACCTACACTCAAAATGCTACACTTCCCTACATTGAGTTCCATCCATCCATCCATCCATTCCATTTGACTTCCGCACCTTGGACGGGAAACATACCCTTGAAAACCCTATTAATCTTCTCTGTGGCCTCAGGAAACAGTGGTAAGTTTAACCCAGGTAAGTTTAATATAGACCCATGTATTCCTCCCTCCACGCTCGATGACAGCCTCTCCGTCCTTACTGTTCTTACCCCGAGGGACAGACTTGGCAGAAAAAGATACCCATGAAAAACCGATTAATCCTCTCTGTGGCCTCAGGAAACAGTGGTGGGTATGTTTAAGCCAGGTAAGTTTAATATAGACCCATGTATTCCTCCCTCACCTCCGCTCGATGACAGCCTCTCCGTCCTTACTGTTCTTACCCCGAGGGACAGACTTGGCAGAAAAAGATACCCATGAAAAACCGATTAATCCTCTCTGTGGCCAAAGGAAATAATCGTCCTCACCTCCACGCTCGATGACAGCCTCTCCGTCCTTACTGTTCTTACCACGAGGGACAGACTTGGCAGAAAAAGATACCCATGAAAAACCGATTAATCCTCTCTGTGGCCAAAGGAAATAATCGTCCTCACCTCCACGCTCGATGACAGCCTCTCCGTCCTTACTGTTCTTACCCCGAGGGACAGACTTGGCAGAAAAAGATACCCATGAAAAACCGATTAATCCTCTCTGTGGCCTCAGGAAACAGTGGTAGGTATGTTTAACCCAGGTAGGTTTAATATAGACCCATGTATTCCTCCCTCCACGCTCGATGACAGCCTCTCCGTCCTTACTGTTCTTACCCCGAGGGACAGACTTGGCAGAAAAAGATACCCATGAAAAACCGATTAATCCTCTCTGTGGCCAAAGGAAATAATCGTCCTCACCTCCACGCTCGATGACAGCCTCTCCGCCCTTACTGTTCTTACCCCGAAGGACAGACTTGGCAGAAAAAGATACCCATGAAAAACCGATTAATCCTCTCTGTGGCCTCAGGAAACAGTGGTAAGTTTAACCCAGGTAAGTTTAATATAGACCCATGTATTCCTCCCTCCACGCTCGATGACAGCCTCTCCGTCCTTTCTGTTCTTACCACGAGGGACAGACTTGGCAGAAAAAGATACCCATGAAAAACCGATTAATCCTCTCTGTGGCCAAAGGAAATAATCGTCCTCTCCTCCACGCTCGATGACAGCCTCTCCGCCCTTACTGTTCTTACCACGAGGGACAGACTTGGTAGAAAAAGATACCCATGAAAAACCGATTAATCCTCTCTGTGGCCTCAGGAAACAGTGGTAGGTAAGTTTAAGCCAGGTAAGTTTAATATAGACCCATGTATTCCTCCCTCCACGCTCGATGACAGCCTCTCCGCCCTTACTGTTCTTACCACGAAGGACAGATTTGGCAGACCTGTGGCCCCGAGCAGCCCCGCCCAAACCAAACTGACCTAAAATTGGTGTCAGACTAGAGTGTGGTTCTTAGGGGCTATGTCGTCTGAATATCTACGCAAATCTCTCTCTCTCTCTCTCTCTCTCTCTCTCTCTCTCTCTCATGAGGATGACACAATTCACTTGCCAGAGGTAAAAGAGGACAGGAAGGAGGAGGAGGAGGAAGAGGAGTAGAGGAGGAGGAAGAGGAGGAGGAGGAGGAGGAGGAGGAGGTTATGAGATCAAAGAAGAACATAAATTTACAAAAGGAAAAAAAGAGAAAGAGTAAATGAAGGAGAATAAAAATTAAGAAGAAGAAGAACAACAACAACAACAACAACAATATCAACAACAACAACAACAACAAAAAGAACAAAACCAAGAAAAATCACATGTGAGAGAGAGAGAGAGAGAGAGAGAGAGAGAGAGAGAGAGAGAGAGAGAGAGAGAGAGAGAGAGAGAGAGAGAGAGAGAGAGAGAGAGAGAGAGAGGGAGAGAGACGTAGGGGGTGAGACAAACAGACAGACAGGTAGACAGACAGACAGACAGGACATGCTGAGAACGCGGAGGGAGGGAAAGGGGAGAGACGGAGGGAGGGAGAGAGGGAGGGAGAGAAAGGGGGAGGGAGAGAAAAGGGGAGAAGGGTGTATTTAGTAAGGGAAGGAGAGTAGTAAAGACAGGGAGGAGGAGGAGGAGGAGGAGGAGGAGGAGGAGGAGGAGGAGGAGGAGGAGGAGGAGAGAGGGAAGAGAGGGAAGAGGAAATGAGGAAAGGAAAGAGAGGTAAAGAGGTAAGAAATAATCAATAATAATAATAATAATAATAATAATAATAATAATAATAATAATAATAATAATAATAATAATAATAGCGATAATTAGAAAGATAGAGAGAGAGAGAGAGAGAGAGAGAGAGAGAGAGAGAGAGAGAGAGAGAGAGAGAGAGAGAGAGAGAGAGAGAGAGAGAGAGAGAGAGAGAGAGAGAGAGAGAGAGAGAGAGAGAGAGAGACTTTATTTTCGTTCGTGGTCGCGGTTGTGAGTGTGTGTACGTGTGTGTGTGTGTGTGTGTGTGTGTGTGTAGTAGTAGTAGTAGTAGTAGTAGTAGTAGTAGTAGTAGTAGTAGTAGTAATAATAATAATAATAATAATAATAATAATAATAATAATAATAATAATAATAATAATAATAATAATGATAATAATAATATTTTCTTCCACTAAATTTAACTTATAGAAAAAATTACTTTCCTTTTCCATTCAAGTATTTTTTTTCTCTCTCTAATTGGTTCCTCTCTCTCTCTCAAGGGGTGTGGCAAGAGTTGGCTAGACGGATGTTTTTCTTCCATTTTCTCTTTTTTTTTGAGCTATCTCTAACTTTAAAATGAGAGAGAGAGAGGAAAAAAGTTACCTCGCATATTTATTATTTTATCATTTAATGCGCCAATAATTCTCTCTCTCTCTCGATTCTATTTAATTATAAACCATTAGGCTCCATTTGAAGGTGTGTGTGTGTGTGTGTGTGTGTGTGTGTGTGTGTGTGTGTGTGTGTGTGTGTGTGTGTGTGTGTGTGTGTGTGTGTGTGTAGGTTCTTCTCTCTCTCTAATTCTAAGCCCTCTTTTGCCTGTCACGATATTGATTCTGTTTCTTTCTCTTCTTTCTCTCTCATTTTCTCTTCCTTCCTTTCTATCTTTATTAGTGAATGGGGAGAGCTAAAACAGTTAAAGGGGAAGAGAAATAGGGAGGGGAAATACGTGATAAAAAAGGAAGAAGAGAAAATATGAAGAGAAATAGACAGAGAAGCAACTGATTGAAGAAGAAGAAGAAGAAGAAAAAGAAGAAGATGAAGGAGAAGAGAGAGAGAGAGAGAGAGAGAGAGAGAGAGAGAGAGAGAGAGAGAGAGAGAGAGAGAGAGAGAGAGAGAGAGAGAGAGAGAGAGAGAGAGAGAGAGAGAGAGAGAGAGAGAGAGAGTGTGATGATGAAAATGAAAGATTATTAAGAAAAGTTAAATAAATCATAGAAAAATTCAGAAAAAATATATACAGAAAATTTTAAAACCGAAAAAATGGAGAGCTTAGAGAAAAATAAGGAAAAGTAAAGAAAAGAAAAAAGAAAAAGAGTAAAGTAAGGGAAAGTAAAATAAAGAATAGCAAGAAATGGAAAAGATAAAATAAAGAAAAATAAAGAAATTACAAAAACTGGAAAATACAGAAAAGTGGAATAAACGAAAGAGAATTATAAAGAAAGCACGATAAAGAAAATAAAAAAGAAAAGGGAAAATAAGGAAAAATAAAGAAATGGGAAAAGGAAAATAAGTGAGACAATAAAAAAAGAAGGAAAAAGAAAAGTTAAATAAAAACGAAAAATCGAAATAAAGATAATTAAAAGAAAACTGAAGAAAGGTAAAGAAAATAAATAAAGAAAACAAAGAAAACACTAAATAAATCACAACCACAACAATATCACTACTTTCCCAAACCCTCAAAATCAACAAAATAAATAAAATAAGTCAAGCAAATTATAACATTTACCTAATAATTAAACCTCGAGCCGCGACTTATTTTTTGCCCTTCCTCGCCTGGGTTGAGAAATATGTCACGTTTGGGGGGAAGGTGAAATTAATCGCGGCCCAGACTTTATGCAACCTATTCTGGCCCTTAAGGAGACGTGCATTAGGTGTGTGTGTGTGTGTGTGTGTGTGTGTGTGTGTGTGTGTGTGTGTGTGTGTGTGTGTGTGTGTGTGTGTGTGTGTGTGTGTGTGTGTGTGTGAATGGGTTGTCTGGTCTGTATGTCTGTCTGTGTGTGTGTGTGTGTGTGTGTGTGTGTGTGTGTGTGTGTGTGTGTGTGTGTGTGAATGGGTTGTCTGGTCTGTATGTCTGTCTGTCTGTGTGTGTGTGTGTGTGTGTGTGTGTGTGTGTGTGTGTGTGTGTGTGTGTGTGTGTGTGTGTGTCTGTCTGTCTGTCTCTCTCTCTCTCTCTCTCTCTCTCTCTCTAATGGTTTTACGCACCTTCTTTATTTAAATTATCTATTTCTTCTCTTTTATCCTTCTTCTTCTT
>NC_066557.1:11727361-11734861 GCF_024679095.1 Eriocheir sinensis
AGCCATGAAGAAGAAGAAGAAGAAGAAGAAGAAGAAGAAGATGATGATGATATTGATGAAACTAAATGAAGAATAATGAAAGGAACAGACATACAACAACAACAAAAATAACAAGGAAAACAAAACGAAAAGAAGGAAGGAAAGGGGAAAACACACAATAAACGAAATAAAAAAAAAGGAGAAAGAAAAAAGAGGAAGGAAAAAAAGAAAGAAAGAAAGAAAGAAAAGAAAGAAAGAAAGAAAGAGGACATAGACACAACAGCAACGAAATGATAACATGAAAAGTAGCAATATCACAAGGTCAGACGAAGTGAAGAGGAGGAGGAGGAGGAGGAGGTGGCTAGTATGAAGATTGGAAAATAGGGAGGATATGCGAGGCCAGTGATTGAGAAATGGAGGAGGAGGAGGAGGAGGAGGAAAGTAAGGAGGAGGAGGTCGAGTAGGAGGTGGTGGAGGATCAAGAAGGTGCAGGAGGAGGAGGAGGAGGAGGAGGAAGAGGAGGAGGAGGAGGAGGAGATGACGTCAGCTGATCATTTCGTTTTCTTTTCTTTGGCAAAAACGAAGCAAAGAAATAGAGAAAATGGAGAGAGAGAGAGAGAGAGAGAGAGAGAGAGAGAGAGAGAGAGAGAGAGAGAGAGAGAGAGAATCATCGCCAGCATGCTACGTCAAGATAACATTATATATGATAAAAGAAATTCACAAAACGACAAAACATGCTCTCTCTCTCTCTCTCATCAGTTTGCTACCTGACATATTTTATATCTCTTTGTAGTAGTAGACGTAGTAGTAGTAGTAGTAGTAGTAGTAGTAGTAGTAGTAGTAGTAGTAGTAGTAGTAGTAGTATAATAATAATAATAATAATAATAATAATAATAATAATAATAATAATAATAATAATAATCACGTTACTAAGTCAAGTCGGAGGATTAAGTTTGAAGTCACAGGATTATGCCACAATATTTGAAATCAAGTCGTCGTAGGATTAAGTCGTATTATTCTAAGTCATCGTAGGATTAACTTGCAATATCTTAAGTCAGGTCGCAGGATTAAGGGCCAGTTTCACAGTTCCCCATGACGGGTTAGTAAGCTCCCAAACCAATACCAGAGCCGTCGAAATTTCCTTGTATAGTGACTGGTGTTTATATTTAAGTTCACAAATTTCACGAAACTATACAGGAAAAGTCTTGTGTATTTAGTGTGGCATCGAAGACCTCACCATATTGGATTGTATGGGATTATATAGTTTGGATCGGGCTGTTACGAAGACACTGTGTTGGACTGTGAAATCGGCTCTAAGTCTTGTGTACATCATTGTTTTCATTTCTACTTTCAAATCAAACTCACCTTTTTCTTCAGACGACTTCCAGCACCACCGTCACCACAAGGTCCACCACTGATACTGATACTACAACAGCAACTACAATTACCACTGCTAAAACTACTCCTGCTACTCTCCCTTAATCAGTTTCACACGCCCGTCTTATCTAATCCCCTGTTAAGATAAGTTAATCCCTTTTCTCGCCTCAAGAGTGTAGCACCATCTCGTGAGGAAGAAGAGGTAAGAACGTGAGAGGCAAAAGGATGATGGGAAACAGGGAAGAGGGAAAATAATGAAGGAAGAGGAGGAGAGAGGAGGAGACGGAGACGAGGTACAGGAATGAGGGAAAACGAGGAAGAAGGTAAGAGGTAGATAACTGGAGGAAGGCGAACATAGGAGGCAAAAGGATGATGGGAAACAGGGAAGAGGGAAAATAATGAAGGAAGAGGAGGAGAGAGGAGACGAGACGAGGTACAGGAATGAGGGAAAATGAGGAAAAGAAAGAAGGAAAGAGGTAAATAAAGGCGGGAAGGGGAACATAGGATGATTGGAAACGGGGAGAAGAGGGAAAATAATGAAGGAAGAGGAGGAGAGAGGAGACGAGACGAGGTACAGGAATGAGGGAAAATGAGGAAAAGAAAGAAGGAAAGAGGTAAATAAAGGCGGGAAGGGGAACGTAGGAGGGACAAGAATGATGGGAAACGGGGATAAAAGGAGAAAAATAATAAAGGAAGAGGAGGAGAGAGGAGAAGACGAGATACAAGAATAAGGAAGGGAAAATAAGGATAAGGAAGAAGGAATGAGGGAGATAAATGAGGTAAGAGGAGGGAGGGGGACGTAGGAGGCACGGGAATGGGAAAAACAGGAAAATTGAGGAAAACTACGGAGGGAATGAGAGGACCCGCTAGTGAAGAGCTCGGAGGTATACAAGGATGAGGGAAAATGAGGAAAAGGAAGGACTGAGGTCAAGAAATGAGCGAAGGACACAATATAGTCTTTAGAATAATATAGGCAGCGTAGGAGATGGGAGGAGAAGAGGGAAGGAAGAAAAAAGGATAAAGAGGGAAAAGGAAGGAATGAGGTAAATAAATAAGGATACGATATAGTCCTAGGAGCATTGTAGGAGGCGTAGGATAAGGGAGGAGGAGAGGGAAAGAAGAGAAAGGATAAATAGGAAAAAAGGAAGAATGACAGCAAAGGAAGAGGAAGGAATGAGGTAAATAAATAAGAGAAGGATACATTAAGAATATTGTAGGTGTAGAAGGGAGAAGAAAAGGGAAGGAAGAAATAAATGATAACTAGGAATAAGGAAGGATAAGATGTGGGGAGGAAGAAGAAAAGAACGAAAGAAGAAAATGGAAGGGAAGGTGAGGAAGAAGAAAATAAGAAGAAAAAAAAAGAAAAGGGAAGGAAGAAACATGATAAATAAGAAAAACGGAGGATTAGACGTGGGGAGGAAGAAGAAAAGAAAAATATAAGAAGAAAAGGGAAGGAAAGGGAAGGAAAAAGAAGAAAATAAGAAGAAAAAGAAGAGAAGGGAAGGATGAAACATGATAAATAGGAAAAAAAGAAGAAATAAATAAAATAAGAAAGGATGAAGTGAGGAGGAAGAAAAAAAGAACAGAAGAAGAAAAGGGAATGGAAGGAAGGAGAAAATAAGAAGAAAAGGAAAACAGATGATAAATAGGAAAAAAAGGAAGAAAAGAAAATGAAGTGATCCCAGATAGTCGTAACATATTATAATCCCTTTTTACCTTGTTTTAACGCCTTGTCTCCTCCCCATTGCCTTGACAGGACTCGCAGCAGGCATCCATCTTCCTCCTGACGGATATTGAGGCCGCCACGATGAAGGACAAACTCAAAAACACAGAAAATATACACCAGAAAACGAACCGCCATGCACGACACCCGAATCACTCGCTTTGTTTACATCTTTACATCATGGCGGTCAAATTAGTCAAATGAGGATCCGTCTCGCTCCCATTATTTGTATTTTTTAGTAATTTTAAGGTGTGGATTCCATATTTTGCTCCTCCCTTGTATCTTTAAAGTAAAATGACGTCTATATTAGCCTACGTTGGTGTAACATTGAGGTAAACAGACTTCAACAATAGAGAATTATATCGGATACTAATTTGAAGACGTCTCCCATTAGCATAGATTAAGGTAACATATTAGGGTAAAGAAAGTTTGCTTTAGGATATTAGCGGAGTAAAAATATGTCTTCATTAGCGTACATTAGGGTAACAGTATTAGGGTAAAATGACGTCTACATTGGGGAAGGGCAATATTAGAATAAAATACGTCTATATATTAGCGTACAGTGAGGGATTATTAGGTTAAAAACATGAATATTAGGGTAAAAGTAGAGTAAAAAGACGTCTACATTGGGGTAACATTAGGGTAAACTTAGGGTAAAAAAACGTCTACATTGGGGTAAAATTAGGGTAAAAAGACGTCTACATTGAGGTAACATTGAGGTAAAAAATTAAGACGTCTCCATTAGCGTACATTGGGGTAACATTATGGTAAAGAAAAATCTCTGTTGGGTGACATTAAGGTATGAAAACGTCTGCATAGAGGTAAAGTTTGAATATCCGAGTTTCCCTTCAAATGGCGCCGAAGAATGGGTCCGCTTAGGCTCGGTCTGGTAACGCTGCTTACATCACACATTCAAAGTTTGTTTACGCCATATATAACACTACATTACCACCTGAACCTGAGCCAGTAAATTTATAAGCTTAAAAATACATAGTTAATATGTATATAATGATGAAGTTTAATTATTTACGTAAAAAGTATCAACAAAAACTAAAGACTCTCGCATGGTTAAGGTCTCGCTAGTGTTGCAAATGTCCGGAACCTTTACCCGGCTTGCTAGATTCACTCATTTTCTCAATATTTTAAAATCCGCGGAGTATTTTCCTGACAGCATTTAATTAAAACATCCTCTTCCTTCTATGAAACCCACACAGGAGCCTCAAATACTGGAACATGCATTAAAAGGTCGTGTTATGCTCGCCATGCTAGATTTAAATATTTCTTCAAAATTTTAAAATCCACGAAGCATTTCACCTCCAGCACCTGACTAAAACATCTTCGCCCTTCTATAAAACACACACAGGAGCCTCAAGTACGTAATAGGTACCGGAATATGCATTAAAAGATCGTGAATATGGAAGAAACAGAGAGCGATATGGGAGTCTCATCATAACACCATCGTTGTTCAATATAAAAGCCACCAGGATTAAAATATGATAAAATTTGCACAAGAAATACAAAGAAACTACATACAAAAGCTGCTACATAAGGAATATAAAGAAACTACGGTACATAAACAACATGAACGACATCAACTGCGTAGAATACATGCAGAAAATTCATAAATAAACTATAATAAAGAAATCCCATAAAGAAGAATCACATAGAAACCCCGAAACAGGCAATAAAAAGCAGTAAATATCGGCCTAGCAAGGAGCGCTAAGAATCGAGCACTGTGTCATAAAAATACATTGAAACTACGTTAACTACACAAAAAAAACATTAAAAAAACTACACAAAGAAACAACAAAAAGCAAAACCAGATATAAAGCCCCGAAACACATAATAAATAAATATAAACGAAAATGCAGACGTAGCAGGGAGCGCTACATAAAAAAAATACACTAGAAACTATGTCAGCTACACAAAAACTATATAAGAACATAAGAATATAGGAAAAAAGAAATAAAATAGAGAAAAAAACACGTATAAAGCCCTAAAACAAGTAATAATACCCCGAAAATGCATAGATAGCAGAAACAATCTAAACCGAGCCATGTGCAATAAAACTACATAAAGAAACTACATTAACCACACGAAAAAATAAAATATAGTGTAAAAAAGAAATACCAAGGAGCAAAAACACATAAAAAGCCCAAGAACACAGAATAAAGAGCCATAAATCCTGAGGTAGCAGAGAGCGCTAAGTGGAGCGGCGTGTCATATAACAAGGTTGCCAGCGTTCCTCAGCAGTGCCGCGGAGGTCAGTGGACGGAGGGGCCTCGCACGTCTCCCTAAATTGTGCCTAAATTACCCTCTTAAGCCTTCCCGTGGATGTAATTACCTGCGCGGCGGCACCATCAACGCCAGGTGAGTAGAAGACATTACTATTAAGGGATAAAAGTCAGGGAAAGAGCGGAAAATAGGGTAAAAACGGTGTAACCCTCACCCACACCTTGGTCCATCCCACACGTCCATCAGCAACAACAAAAACAATAATAAAACAACTAAACCCAAACCCGAGACTTAAGGCGACGGATGGTGAACCGAAAACACGCCCTTATCAGCCTGGGGCGTCCCTCAGGGCGGGGCGAGGCCCGGGGGCGGGGAAGGGGTCGGGTGTTAACAGTAAACTTGAACAAGATGAAACTGTTTAATATAAACCCGAGACTTAAAACAAGGGAGAAAACACCGTAAGACACACCCTTGGGAACCTTACAGCATCACCCAAGGCCGGGAAATGACACAAAGGGAGGCTGGGAAGGATATATATATATATATATATATATATATATATATATATATATATATATATATAGATATATATATATATATATATATATATATATATATATATATATATATATATCAGTTTGCAGTTTACAGAAAAAACAGATTCAACATCCATCACACATCATTATTTGATATGGTTCGGCCACAATCATAAGCAAAGTGTTTTACAAAACTTTAAGACTTGAAGTGCACACACACACACACACACACACACACACACACACACACACTGGCAGCGTGGTGCTGCAGGAGAAGGTAAAGTAGTGGGGTTGCCGTGACACTGCTGATGTGACATCACAGATTTTGGTGACAGTGGCCGCCCTTCTGTTGAAGGAGGCCCCACGGTGACGGCTTGCTGGGGATGCTAATGTTCAGTTTAAACCAATATAAAACTTGCCTAAGATCAAAATGAATAAAACACCATAAAACACACCCTTCTTAACCTTCTAGCAGCACTAATGGCCAGGGAGATGAGAGAGGGGGATGCTGGAGAAGAGATGGACAGATATTAGTAATCTTTCACCAGGGGTGAGGGGCAGGGTGTAAGCATGTGAGGGACAGGGTGCGAGCGGGTGAGAGGGACAGTGTGAGCAGGTGAGGGGCAGGGTGTGAGCGGGTGAGGGACAGGGTGTGAGCATGTGAGGGGCAGGGTGTTAGCGGGTCAGAGGGACAGTGTGAGCAGGTGAGGGGCAGGGTGTGAGCAGGTGAGGGGCAGGGTGTGAGGGGTTGAGAGGGACAGTGTGAGCAGGTGAGGGGCAGGGTGTGAGCGGGTGAGGGGCAGGGTGTGAGCGGGTGAGGGACAGGGTGTGAGTGGGTGAGAGGGACAGTGTGAGCAGGTGAGGGGCAGGGTGTGAGCGGGTGAGGGGCAGGGTGTGAGCATGTGAGGGACAGGGTGTGAGTGGGTGAGAGGGACAGTGTGAGCAGGTGAGGGGCAGGGTGTGAGCGGATGAGGGGCAGGGTGTGATAAAACAGTTAAAAATAAACCCAAGAATCAAAGCGAGGGCTAAAACTCCATGAAACACACCCTTATTGAGAGAGGGCGAGGCTGGAAAGACTTAAAACAAAGGTGGCGGCCATCCCGACTGTCTCCTCCACATCAGTGTCAGTGGTTAGGTGAGGCGGCTTAGGACAGGTAAGGAAGCGACTGATTGGCTGGTGGTGGGCAGGTGTCTGTCATCTCTGCTGCCTAACACACTCACCAAGGCTCAGAGAATGTTCATGTTTCTTTACTTAGCTCATCTGTGACACAAGGTGGAAAGGTTTTGTAGATGTCATTGGGTTAGGCAGTGATTGTACAAGTGTTTACAATTTTCAAAACTGGATAAGGTAAAATAGTGGAGTAAGTATATTGTGTCAAAGTCGGAGAATAACACTACAACTAATTTTTCAAACATCAAATTAGTCTTTGACCCGTCCGCTGCGAGTAGCACGGATTTAACCTTCACTGGTAGCCTGGTAACATACACTCCCACGGCTTTCTCTGCCTCTGTGGTGGATAGTGGAGTAATTCCCATGTGGTATTGGTATGCTGGATATCCCCTCCCAAGGTGCAGGACTTTACATTTATGATCATTGAACTGTAGCAGCTACTTTTTGCTTCACTCCTGCAGCTTGGTGATGTCTTCTTG
>NC_066557.1:11739861-11742361 GCF_024679095.1 Eriocheir sinensis
AAAAGAGGAGGAAGTGAAGAAAGAGGAAGAGGAAGGAAGGAAGGAAGGAAGGAGTAGAAGAAAATAAAGATGAGGGAGGAAGGAAAAAAAGACGAGGAAAAAAAAGAGGAGGAAGTGAAGAAAGAGGAAGAGGAGGAAGGAAGGAAGGAAGGAGTAGAAGAAAATAAAGATGAGGGAGGAAGGAAAAAAAGACGAGGAAAAAAAAGAGGAGGAAGTGAAGAAAGAGGAAGAGGAGGAAGGAAAAGGAGGAGGAGGAAGGAAGGAAGAAGAAAAAAAAGAGAGAAATTGTGATATCAGAAAAAAAGGAAGAAAGGAAAGGAAAAGGAAAAATGAAAAAGGAGGAGGAAGTGAAAGTCATGAGAGAGAGAGAGAGAGAGAGAGAGAGAGAGAGAGAGAGAGAGAGAGAGAGAGAGAGAGAGTTTTCCAGGTAGGCGGACAAAGAAATATTTAAAAGATCTTTGTTGGGAAATAATTATTGAAACCTGACCCTCTCCCCCCCTCTGCCCCTCCTCCCCCTCCCCTCCCTTCCCCCCTCCCTCTGCCCCTCCTCCCCCTCCCCTCCCTTCCCCCCTTCCATTCCCCCACTCTTCCCCTTCTTTCTCTTCCTTTCCCTTCCCTTTTCTTCCCTCTCCTCTTCTTTCTCTTCCCCTCCATTTTCCCTCACCATCCCCTCCCCTCCCCTCCCCTCCCTTCCTCTTTCCCGTCCTCCACTCATCCCCTCCCTTCCCCTCCCTTTCCCCTCTTCCTCTTCTATTCCTCTTTCTCTCCCCTTCTTCTTTCGTTTCCCATCTCCTTTCTTCCCCTCCCTTTTCCCTCACCTTCCCCTTCCCTTCCCCTCTTCTTCCTCTCTTCTCTTCCTTCCCTTCCTTAGCTCATCCTTTCCCTCTCATCTTCACTCCTCCCCACTCCCCTCTTCTCCTTCCTCTTCTCTCCCTTCCCCTCTCTTCCCTTCCTCTTTCCCCCTCTTCCCTTTCCTTCTCTTTCCTTGTAATCCTTTCTCCTACCCTCTCGATGGTGGTGGTGGTGGTGGTGATGGTGGTGGTGGTGGTGGTGGTGGTGTTGATGTTTGTTTATCTCCTTTAGAGTTCCATTAAGATTCTCTCTCTCTCTCTAATGCATCTTCAACTGACTTATTTTACTTAGTCTTTCTTCTTCTTCTCTCTCTATGACGTCATCTGTGAGTCATGCGCCCATTAACCCTCCGTGCATGACGTCAGAGAGAGAGAGAGAGAGAGAGAGAGAGAGAGAGAGAGAGAGAGAGAGGAGTGGAGGGGAGGGGAGGGGAACGGTTGGATTATTAAAGAGCTAAGAAAATAAGTTCAGTTGAAGATGCATTAGAGAGAGAGAGAGAGAGAGAGAGAGAGAGAGAGAGAGAGTTAAGTGAAAGATTATACACCGAGCAAAAATAAAAAAAAGATACTGCCGGAGAGAGAGAGAGAGAGAGAGAGAGAGAGAGAGAGAGAGATTTAGTCATGGATATTTTACTCTTGTCAAGCGTGTGGGTATCATCAAAGTGTGTGTGTGTGTGTGTGTGTGTGTGTGGCTGATTGTTTCCTGTTATTTGTTTTGTTTTTCTGTTGATTCATTATAAGGAAACAAATGGTTCGTTAATTACTACTACTATTACTACTACTATTACTACTACTACTACTACTACCACCATTACTACTACTACTACTACTATGATTACTACACCCGCTCTCTCTCTCTCTCTCTCTCTCTCTTCCTTTGTTTTGTCTCACGTATTGGAGATAGAGGAGGAGGAGGAGGAGGAGGAAGAGGAAGGGAAAGAAAGAAGATATGGGTTAGAGGAGGAGGAGGAGGAAGAAGAGGAGGAGGAGGAGGAGGAAGGGCAGTGCTATTTTCCTCTACAATGGACGATCATTTGAGAGAGAGAGAGAGAGAGAGAGAGAGAGAGAGAGAGAGAGAGAGAGAGAGAGAGAGAGAGAAACTTAATCCTTCATTTTATTACGGGGAGAGAGAGAGAGAGAGAGAGAGAGAGAGAGAGAGAGAGAGAGAGAGAGAGAGAGAGAGAGAGAGAGAGAGTTAATTATATGTTTAGTATGGATAAAAAAGAAGTGAACGGTTGCCTGTTCGTGCGTTTGTTTGTTTTATTTATTTGTAGTCTAAGAGAACGTGTGTGTGTGTGTGTGTGTGTGTGTGTGTGTGTGTACAAGTATGAATTCAGACCGTATACTGCACACACACACACACACACAGACACAGACACACACACACAGACACACACACACACACACACACACACAGACACACACACACACACACACACACACACACACACAACAAACAGACCATGCCATGTTAATTTCTCCACTCATCCTCACACCACTGCACAGACAAACAGACGGGTCGATAGACAGAGAGATAGAGAGCGAGGCGGATAGATAAATGAACTGATAGACAGACAAAGACAGATAGATAGATAGGTAGTTAGGCTGATAGATATTTAGACAGACAGAGAGATAGTATTTATTGACTA
>NC_066557.1:11752361-11754861 GCF_024679095.1 Eriocheir sinensis
CTTCCTTCCTTCCTCCCTTCCTTCCTTCCTTCCTCTCCTCCCTCCTTCCATGCGTCCTTCCTTCCTTCCGTTCTTCCTTCCGTCCTTCCTTCCTTCCTTATCTATTTCTTCATCCATTCCTCTACTTCTTATCATCATTCAATTACTCTATCTAATCGTTCTTACAACACACACACACACACACACACACACACACACACACACACACCTTATATGGATGCAAGATAAGGGAAATGATAAGGTGTGACTGATAGTATTTTAAATGACTAATAAGAGAGAGAGAGAGAGAGAGAGAGAGAGAGAGAGAGAGAGAGAGAGAGAGAGAGAGATTTTTCGTCTTCTCCTCTTCCTCCTCCTCTTTATTTTTATGTAGGTAGTCATGTGTGTGTGTGTGTGTGTGTGTGTGTGTGTGTGTGTGTGTGTGTGTGTGTGACCGTGAAACTGAGGAAGTGGAGGAGAAGGAGGAGGAGGAGGAGGGAAAATAATAAAATGGCGAATGAGGAGAAGGTGAAGGAAATGGAAGAAGGGAAGGAAGGGGAATTGAGGGAGAGGAAAGGAAGGGAAAGAGAAAGGGAAGGAAGAAGATAGGGAGGATATGAGAAAGGAAAGATTGGGAAAGAGGGAGAGAAGATGAAGGGAAAAAAGGAAAATGAAAGAAAAGGAAGGGAAGGAGAAAGACAAAGAAAGGAAGGAAGATGAAGGAAAAAAGTGAAGGAAAATGAGGGAAAAAGGGAGAGAAGAAGAGGAATAAGGGAAGAAAGGAAGGAAAGAAAGAAAGTTGAAGTAAAAAGGGAAGGAAAATGAAGAAAAGAATGGAGGAAAGAGGAGGAAAAATGGAGGAAAAGGAAAGTGAGAAGGAGAAACTTTCCTTTGCTCACCTGTGGTTTAATCAAGGTGAGAGGAGGAGGAGGAAGAGAAGAAGAAGAAGAAGAAGAAGGTTTAACGTAGATACTGGTAATAGTCGAGATAGTGGAAGAGAGGAGGAGAAGGAGAAGAAGAAGAAGAAGAAGAGGGTTTAACATAGATACTGGTAATAGCCGAGATAGTGGAAGAGAAGAGGAGGAGGAGGTGGAAGAGGAGGAGGAGGAGGAGGAGGCTGTGGGAGGTAAAACTGGTTCACTTGACTCCATATTGCCTATTCAAATCTGACTCATCTCCTCCTCCTCCTCCTCCTCCTCCTCCTCCTCTTCCTTCTGTTCCTCTTTCTTCAGTCTTTCCTTCCTAACGTTACTCTATCCCTTCTTTACTTCCTCTCCCTTCCTTCTTCATCTCCTCCTCCTCCTCCTCCTCCTCCTCTGTTCCTCTTTCTTCAATCTCTCCTTCCTCACATTTCTCCTTCCGTTATTTACTTCCTCTCCCTCCTCCTCCTCCTCCTCCTCCTCCTCCTCCTTTCCTTCTTTGTCCTTCCTCACTTCCTTTCATGTTAAGTTGTCTAGTCTAGCGAGAGAGAGAGAGAGAGAGAGAGAGAGAGAGAGAGAGAGAGAGAGAGAGGAAATGATAAAATTCAAAGACAAAGAGAAGATTATTATTATTATTATTATTATTATTATTATTATTATTATTATTATTATTATTACCTTACCTTATCTTACATTAGCTTACCTTACCTTACTGTACCTATCCTTACCTTATCTATCCTCACCTGCCTTACCTTACCTTACCTAACTTAACCTAGCCTAGCCTTACCTTACTGTACCTCTCCTTACCTTACCTAATCTAACCTTACCAAATCTTACCTTACTTTCCCTTCCCTTACCTAACCTATCTTTACCCTGCCACACCTAACCTAACCTTACCTTAACCTTACCAAATCTTACCTTACTTTCCCTTCCCTTACCTAACCTTTCTTTACCCTACCAGACCTAACCTAACCTTATCCTAACCTAACCTTACCTAACCTTACCTTATCTTACTTCACCTTACCCTACCTTACTTCACCTTACCTAACCTTACCTTCTTCTTTCCCAGGTAGCCAGAAGGAGATGATGAGGGGAGTAAGATGCGAATGGGACAGGGGTTGACAGCTCGACACCCCAACCCAACCAAGAAGAAACCCAACTCAACCTCAACTCAACCCAGCAACTCCTACTCAACCCCTTCAATACCCTCAAATTCAACCCACCATCAACTCAACCTCAAGTCAACCCAGCAACTCCTACTACTCAACCCCTTCAATCCACCATCAAACCTCTATAAACAACCTCATCAACCCATCTACTCCTATTCAACCCCTTCAGACCCCCATCAAACCTCCAATCAACCTCTTTAACCAACCCTCTAAATCAACTTGCTTAATCAACCTCTTATCAACCCTATTTCAGCTTACTTCAAGCCCATATCAACCTCAATTCAACCTCAATTCAACCTCCTAAATCAACCTTCTCAGTCAGCCTATCAATTTCTCCTCAATTCAACCCATTTTCAACCTAATTCAACCTACTTTTTCAACCTCCTTATAAAACCTCACTCTACCTCTATCAACCTCTTTGTCAACCTCTCC
>NC_066557.1:11759861-11867361 GCF_024679095.1 Eriocheir sinensis
GGGGGAGGGAGGGGTAGTGAGTGAGTGAGTGAGAGGGATTCTGAGAGTGGAAGGTGGAATTGAATGAGTTTTGGGAAGGTTTCAGGGAGTGAGAGATGAGGGAAGGAAAAGGATGGGATTGAATGGAGTTTTGAAAGGGTTTGAGTGGATGAAGGAGTGGAAGAGAAGTGGTGTTTTTGAGGTATTCAGAGGTAGGGACAGTGAAGGGAGTGGGAGAGTGGAGTTTTATTTATTTTATTTTTCATTAATCCTTCTTCAGGTATTCAAACTCTTAACCTCGGAGTTCAATAAAACTTAAACACTTAAGCTGGTTTTTATTAGCTTTTTATGACCATTTTATTTATTTATCTATATATTTTTATCTTTAACGTCATCCTTTCCCTCCTGCAGGTATCCGTCAGCTGCAGTGCATCCTCCTGAAGGTGGCGCTGCTCCTGGGGGTGGAGGTGTTCGAGGGCGTGTCCTTCGAGGAGCTGGTGGAGCCCCCGGCCAACCAGGAGGAGAGTGAGTACTGGCAGGGGGAGGAGGAGGAGAAGGAGGAGGAGGAGAAGAGTAATGTAGAAATATAGAAAGAGTAAAAACAGGAATATAGTGAAAGAAAGAATAATAAATACAATAGGAAGGCAAGGAATAAAACAGGAATACAATAGGATTAATGAAAGTTACAGTAAGGAGAAGGAAAACAGTGAAAGGAAGGCCAAATATAGAATAGGGCTTGAGAAGGAAGAGGAGGAGGAGGAGAGTAAACTTGGAATACAGTAGGAATGAGAAAATAGTTGGGAAAATCATGAAGGAAAACAGTGAAAGGAAGGCCAAAAATAGAATAGGGCTTGAGAAGGAGGAGGAGGAGGAGTAGAGTAAACTAGGAATACAGTAGGAATGAGAAAATAGTCAGGAAAATCATGAAGGAAAACAGTGAAAGGAAGGCCAAATATAGAATAGGGCTTGAGAAGGAAGAGGAGGAGGAGGAGGAGAGTAAACTTGGAATGCAGTAGGAATGAGAAAATAGTCAGGAAAATCATGAAGGAAAACAGTGAAAGGAAGGCCAAATATAGAATAGGGCTTGAGAAGGAGGAGGAGGAGGAGGAGAGTAAACTTGGAATGCAGTAGGAATGAGAAAATATTCGGGAAAATCATGAAGGAAAACAGTGAAAGGAAGGTCAAATATAGAATAGGGCTTGAGAAGGAGGAGGAAGAGGAGGAGAGTAAACTTGGAATGCAGTAGGAATGAGAAAATAGTCAGGAAAATCATGAAGGAAAACAGTGAAAGGAAGGCCAAAAATAGAATAGGGCTTGAGAAGGAGGAGGAGGAGGAGGAGGAGGAGAGTAAACTTGGAATGCAGTAGGAATGAGAAAATATTCGGGAAAATCATGAAGGAAAACAGTGAAAGGAAGGTCAAATATAGAATAGGGCTTGAGAAGGAGGAGGAAGAGGAGGAGAGTAAACTTGGAATGCAGTAGGAATGAGAAAATAGTCAGGAAAATCATGAAGGAAAACAGTGAAAGGAAGGCCAAATATAGAATAGGGCTTGAGAAGGAGGAGGAGGAGGAGGAGAGTAAACTTGGAATACAGTAGGAATGAGAAAATAGTCAGGAAAATCATGAAGGAAAGCAGTGAAAGGAAGGCCAAATATAGAATAGGGCTTGAGAAGGAAGAGGAGGAGGAGGAGAGTAAACTTGGAATGCAGTAGGAATGAGAAAATATTCGGGAAAATCATGAAGGAAAACAGTGAAAGGAAGGCCAAATATAGAATAGGGCTTGAGAAGGAAGAGGAGGAGAAGGAGAGTAAACTTGGAATACAGTAGGAATGAGAAAATAGTCGGGAAAATCATGAAGGAAAACAGTGAAAGGAAGGCCAAAAATAGAATAGGGCTTGAGAAGGAAGAGGAGGAGGAGGAGAGTAAACTTGGAATACAGTAGGAATAAGAAAATAGTTGGGAAAATCATGAAGGAAAACTGGAAATACAAGAGGAAACTAGAAATAGAATATAAAGCAGGAGGGATAAAAACAAGATTACAGTAAGTTAAAGAAAAGTTGAAAAAAGAAAAGAAAAACACTCCCCACAACTACCCACTGTACCATCACCCCCGTCCCCCCCACAGAGATAGGGTGGAGGGCGCGTCTGTCCCCCGCCGACCACCCCGCCAACCAGTATGAGTTTGACACCCTCTTCGGGGCGGACGGGAAACGCAACACGCTACCAGGCTTCAAGCGCAAGGAGTTCCGCGGCAAGCTGGCCATCGCCATCACCGCTAACTTCATCAACAAGCGCTCCGAGGCAGAGGCCAGAGTGCAGGTGAGTGTGGGGGGAGAGAGGGGAGGGGGAGAGGAAAGGAGAGGAGTTTAGAGGGAGGAGGCATTGAGTGGGAGGGAAGAGGGTTGGTAAAGTAAGGTAAGGGAATGGTAGAGTTTGTTTTGGGGTTTGAGAGGAAGGGAGGAAAGGAAAGGAGAGGAGAGGAGAGGGAGGAGGCATGGAGTGAGAGGGGAGAGGGATGGTAAAGTAAGGTAAAGGAATGGTAGAGTTTGTTTTGGGGGTTTGGGGTTTTAGAGGAGAGAAGAGGAATGAAGAAGGGAGGAAAGGAAGGGAGAGGAGAAATGAGGAAAGAACAGGAGAGGAAGGGTAAAGAGGAGAGTAAAGGAGAAGAGAGAACAGAGGTGAGGAAAGAAGAGAACAGGAAAAATGTGAAAGGAGAGAAGAAAAGAGGAGAGAAAAGGAGAGTAAAGGAGAAGAGAGAACAGAGGAGAGAAAAGAAGAGGAAAAATGAGAAAGGAGAGGAGAAAAGAGGAAAGGAAAAGAGGAGAGCAAAGGAGAAAAGAGAACAGAGGAGAGAAGAGAAAAAGAAAAAGGAGAAAAGAGGAAAGGAAAAGAGAAAAGAGAACAGAGGTGAGGAGAGAAGAGAACAGGAAAAACGAGAAATAAGAAAAGGAGAAAAAAAAAAAAAGAGAGAGAGAGAGAGAGAGAGAGAGTCCTACTTAATTAACCACCCCTTCCCTCGGCCTTTCCCCCCTGCAGGAGATCAGTGGCGTGGCTTTCATCTTCAACCAAAAGTTCTTCAAGGAGCTGTACGCGGCGACGGGCATTGACCTGGAAAACATTGTCTACTACAAGGACGAGACGCACTACTTTGTCATGACAGCGAAGAAGCAATCACTCATCGACAAGGGAGTCATTTTGCGGGTGAGAGCTTGTCACCTCCATACATCATAACAGGCTTGGGTTAACTCTAGTGTGATGTTTTTAACCGGTAGAGGATTTTGCTAAGTTCAGGATAATGGGTTTTGTAGATTTGTAGATTTGTAACCATTGTAATATTTGATGAAGTTATGGGTGAGAGCTTGTCACCTCCATACACCATAACAGGCTTGGGTTAACTCTACTGTGATGTTTTTAACCGGTAGAGGATTTTGCTAAGTTCAGGATAATGGTTTTTGTAGATTTGTAACCATTGTAATATTTGATGAAGTTATGGGTGAGAACTTGTTACCTCCATACATCATAACAGGCTTGGGTTAACTCTAGTGTGATGTTTTTAACCAGTAGAGGATTTTGCTAAGCTCAGGATAATGTTTTTTTTTGTAGATTTGTTGATTTGTAACCATTGTAATATTTGATGAAGTTATGGGTGAGAGCTTGTCACCTCCATACATCATAACAGGCTTGGGTTAACTCTAGTGTGATGTTTTTAACCAGTAGAGGATTTTGCTAAGTTCAGGATAATGTTTTTTGTTGTAGATTTGTAACCATTGTAATATTTGATGAAGTTATGGGTGAGAGCTTGTTACCTCCATACACCATAACAGGCTTGGGTTAACTCTAGTGTGATGTTTTTAACCAGTAGAGGATTTTGCTAAGTTCAGGATAATGTTTTTTTTTTTTTTTTTTTTTTTTTTTTGTAGATTCGGATATCCATAACCATTATAATATTTGATGAAGCTTTGGTCGATGTTTTTTTGTTACCATTTGAACATTTGATTAAGTATGTGATATTTTTTTAGTCATTAGTCATTTTTCAGTCATCATTTATCTCCTACTTTTCCACAATCAATCATCTCTTTAACAAGCCTTTTTAACTACAAATTACTTCATTGCTTCACATCTTAACATTACACAATCACTGTTTTCCTTGCATCAGATCAGTGTAGCATCATTTTATTTTGTTTATTTATTTATCTATTTTATTTCATTTACTTTCATCAGCACACCACCTCCTGTTTCCCCCATCCATCACCTTCTTTTTCCCTCCCCCAGGACTTGGCAGACACCCAGGAGCTGCTTCACTCGTCGAACGTGGACCGTGCGGCGTTGCTGGACTACGCGCGCGAGGCCGCCGACTTCTCCACCAACTACCAGCTGCCGCACCTGGACTTCGCCGTCAACCACTACGGCAAGCCTGACGTGGCCATGTTTGACTTCACCTCCATGTTCGCCGCGGAGAACGCCTGTAAGATGTGGGAGCGCAATGGCCACAAGCTGCTGACCGGCCTGGTGGGGGACACACTGCTGGAGGTGAGGGGGGTCAGGGGGTGAGACAAAGAATGAGGGATTCTGGAGAGAGCAGTGAGGGAGGGAGCAATGTATTACAGGGTTTTTAATCTTTTGTTTCACCTTGAAGCTCTTCCTTAAGTGTAAAAAAGTGATATGTCAGTGCACCCACTGTGTGTGCTGTGCACCAAAACATGTCACACCTTCCCTCAGCGTGTGATAAACCATTCATCAGTATACTTATAGTTTATTTCTGTAAGGGAGTCTGAATATCTGTGTGGAGGGCATGGTTTGAGGTTTATGCCTCCCTTGTGTTCTTGTAGGGCAAGGAAGCAAGACCTAACAGTTGGTTAAATACTCATTTGTAACAAATATAAACTTTTTTTTTGTTTATTGATGAAATATTTGGGTTAGCAAACTTAACAAAAATTAAGTAATAATGTAACAAGTTAATTAGTCCAATAATTTTTTTCAAAGCTAACTTTAAAGTTAAATCATTATCAAAAAGTAAACTTTGTCAATTAATGATTAACAGGTTAATGACTTGGTGCTCAGCTTTCCTTTTATTATTTATCCCTGCAGCCCTTCTGGCCTTTGGTTAGCCTTTATTGCTCTCTCAAGCTTAGTAATTCTTTGCCGTAAAATATAAATCATGAGCTCAGTCCTTCATCCTCCCGTCCCCTTCCCCCCCACAGCCCTTCTGGCCCACGGGATCCGGGTGTGCTCGAGGCTTCCTGGGCTGCTTCGACGCGGCGTGGATGATGCGCTCCATGGCCTCCGGGAAGATGTCGCCGCTGGAGGTCCTGGCGGAGAGGGAGAGTGTGTACAGACTCCTGGCCCAGACCACGCCGGAGAACTTAAGCAAAGGTCGGTAATGGGGTTGGATTGTGTTTACTGTCTTTCGTCTTTGTATCTCTTCATGCCTGTCTTTGCATTTCATTTCTTTCTTGTTCTTAATTCCTTGTGCCCTTTCATCATGCCTGTCTGTGTTTCATTTCTCTCTTGTTTTTGTCTATGTGCCTTCCCCTCATATGTCTATCACCTAAACCACTTCTCTCTTCTTTCTTTACTTTGCTCCATTGTAATTTACCCCCTGATCTCAGAGTCACCCATCTTCTTCCCCCTTTCTTTATCTCTTCTCTCTACCTTTCCTCTTTATCTCAATATCATTTCTCTTCATCTCGGCTATATCCATCTTCTCTTAGCCTCACTTCTCACACGATCTCCCTCTCCATCTCTCCCCTCTCACATCACCTCCTCTCCCAGCTTCACCCCTCTCACCTCAGCCTCACCCCTCTCACAGCACCTCTCCCCATCACATCATCTCTTTCTCACCCCTTTCATTCCCTTCTCTCCTCCCCCCAGACCACCTGTCCTACATGCTGGACCCATCGTCGAGGTACCCCACCATCAACCTCCGCGTGGTGCTGCCCTTCCAGGTGCGCACCCTCTTCGACACGGACAACCCCGCACACCTGGAGGAGCTGACCAACCCACACCTGGCCAACGCACAGCCTGCCGACGACCTGCCCAAGAAGAGGAAGAGGAGAGGTGAGGGGGGAGGGGAAGGGAAGAGAGAATGAGGGAGGGAAAAGGAAGGGTTTAGTTATTTTTTTTTTTCTTTTTTGGGTGTGTGTGGATCTATAAGGTTTGCCATTTTTTGCTGTGTGTGTGTGTGTGTGTGTGTGTGTGTGTGTGTGTGTGTGTGTGTGTGTGTGTGTGTGTGTATGTGTTATTTCATCTCATTCTATCTGGAGTAATCAATCTTTTTCTTCTCTCCTTACGCTAATGACTGGGCAGCAACAGGTAACATAACATAACATAGCCGAGCACACCTGAACAGCCTTAGTGCCCTTAGTGTGAATATAAGTTTTAAAGTCCATAGATATCAACAGACCATTATATAAGAAAACAACTAACTAAACCATTTCCTCTCTTCCCGTCTCTCCCCTCCTGCCCTCAGACTCCTTCATCCACCCCGACACCCTGCTGGTCTGGTGCAAGAAGCAGGTGGCTCTCTACGACTCCGTGCGGGTGGAGAACATGGCAGCGTCCTTCAAGGTGGGTGTGGAGGAGGCTCAGGAGAGGTTTAGATTGCTTTGATAGAGGATTAGATTGTTTTTAATAGGCAGAAAAGAGTTATGTAGTGGCTTTTTCTTGATGAGGCAAAGATGAGTGTTAATTTATTTTTGATGAGGCAAAGATGATGAGCTTGTTTTTTTTATTTTTTGTTGCTGGTTTGTTAATTCCGGGTGTTTGTTAGTGTTGGTTATGGATATGTGTTTTTCAGTATTTTTATTTATTTTATTTATTTTTATTTTTTTGTTTTTATTTTTTTACAACAAAGGAGGCAGCTCAAGGGCACACAAAAAAAACAATAATTAAAAAAAGCCCGCTAACGAAATTATACACCATGTCAAAAGGCAATAATTTGTCAAAAAGCAATAATTTAAGTGATCTCTGCTCCTAAAGAAAAGAATCAGGAGGTCAGATTCGGAAGGATGGCTTGCTTTGTTACATATTCTTTTTATGTTCGGGTATTTTTCGTTTAGATTTTGGAGTGGAAATGTTGTTACTTTCCAGTCTTTAAGGAGTTATTTATTTCTTTATCCATTTATTAGCTAACTCATCAAGCAATCACGTTTTAATTTCATTCCTTTCCTACTTTTCCTTTTTTTTGTGTGTGTATTTTTCTCTGGATTATTTTTCCTTGTTCCTGCTTTACCCTTTAACTTCCTCCTTTACTGAAAAAATACTACTACTACTACTACTACTACTACTACTTCTACTACTTCTACTACTACAATTGCATACTTATGTTTTTATTTCCTTATTTACTATTACCCCTCTTCGTTCTCTTCCTCCTCCTACTTCTGTTCCTACTACTACCACTACTACTATTACTACTACTACTACTACTTCTACTACTACAATTGCATACTTATGTTTTTATTTCCTCATTTACTATTACCCCTCTTCGTTCTCTTCCTCCTCCTACTTATGTTCCTACTACTACCACTACTATTACTACTACTACTACTACTACTACTACTACTACTACTACTACTACAATTGCATACTTATGTTTTTATTTCCTTATTTACTATTACCCCTCTTCGTTCTCTTCCTCCTCCTACTTCTGTTCCTACTACAACCACTACTATTACTACTACTACTACTACTACTACTACTACTACTACTACTACAATTGCATACTTATGTTTTTATTTCCTTATTTACTATTACTCCTCTTCGTTCTCTTCCTCCTCCTACTTCTGTTCCTACTACTACCACTACTACTATTACTACTACTACTACTACTACTACTACTACTACTACTACTACTTCTACTACTACAATTGCATACTTATGTTTTTATTTCCTTATTTACTATTACCCCTCTTCGTTCTCTTCCTCCTCCTACTTATGTTCCTACTACTACCACTACTACTATAACTACTACTACTACTACTACTACCACCCCACTCATCCGTCACCCCCTCCCCCCCAGGACGGCCGTGTGCTGTGTGCCATCATCCACCGCTACCGGCCGGACCTCATGGATTTTGACTCCCTGAGGCCCGAGGACATTGCTCAAAACAACCAACTCGCTTACGACATCCTGGAGCGCGACTTTGGCATCCCCCCGGTGAGTGTACCCTGGGGTGCTGAGGGAGGGGGGAAGAAACCTTAGGAGAGGGATTGGATTGTGTTTTTTTTTTACATATATGATTTCTTTTTTGTTATTTGTATTGTTATCCCACTAATGAGTTTATCTTTTCCTTGTTGGTTGACTGATAATTTATGCTCTGCTTGTTACCTCTACTAATATTTGCCTCATATCTTATTTCATGTGTGTTGTTATTCATTATTTATGCTTCAAACTTTTTTTTTTGTAAAGTCATATAATATACTTCAACACCTGTGTCGTTGTTAACCTCCCCTCGTTATCCACGCAGGTGATGACGGGGGCGGAGATGGCTGAGTGCGATGTGCCTGACAAGCTTACAATGATCTCCTACCTTTCGCAAATCTATGACGTCTTCCGAGGAGAGATTCCCCACTTCAAGTACCCAAAGATGGTGAGTGGGATGGGAGAGAGAGAGAGGGAGGGAGGAAGAGGGGGGGTGGGGGTTGATAGAGAGAGTGAGAAAGAGAGAGAATATGTATGTGAGAGCAAGAAAAGAGTGCGAGTGTTTGAGAGAGAGAGAGAGAAAAGAGAAAGCGAGAGAGAGAGTTTGAAAGAAAGAGAGGGAGAGAGTGTTTGAAAGAGAGAAAGAGAAGGGGGAAGAAAATAGAGGAAAGTAGAAAGGAGAAAGATAAAGGGAATGTAAAAGAAGGTATGAGAGAGAGAGAGAGAGAGAGAGAGAGAGAGAGAGAGAGAGAGAGAGAGAGAGAGAGAGAAACAAAACAAATCACAACAAAAAAACAAAAAAACGCAACCTCAGTTTTTCATCACACACACACACACACACACACACTCCACTTACTCATCCACCCCTCCACCCACTCACAGGACGTAGGAGAGATGGAAGTGGAGGAAAACGAGCTCCGCGGGGTCACCAGGAGACAACCACACGGCCTCGGTTCCACCTCCACCACCGCCACCCCGCATGTCAACATCCTCAAGAACCTCACCAACAAGACAAGTGTGGCCCAGACAACGCTAGCAGGCAGGAAGAGGCTCACACAGGACAGGTCAGGAGGCAGGAGGTGAGAGGGGTGAGAGGGTGTGAAGGGAGAGAAGGAGGGAAAGGAGAGGACAGGACAGGAGGTGAGAGGGATGAGGAGTGGTGTGAAGGAGAGAAGGACAGGACTGGAGGTGAGAGGGATGAGAGGTGGTGTGAAGGGAGAGAAGGAGAGGGAAAGGAGAGGACAGGACAGGAGGTGAGAGGGGTGAGAGGTGGTGTGAAGGGAGAGAAGGAGAGGGAAAGGAGAGGACAGGACAGGAGGTGAGAGGGGTGAGGAGTGGTGTGAAGGGAGAGAAGGAGGGAAAGGAGAGGACAGGACAGGAGGTGAGAGGGGTGAGAGGGTGTGAAGAGAGAGAGAGAGGGAAAGGAGAGTACAGGACTGGAGGTGAGAGGGGTGAGAGGGTGTGAAGGGAGAGAAGGAGGGAAAGTAGAGTACAGAACAGGGAGAGAGGGTGAGGAGTGTGAAGGGAGAGAAGGAGAGGGAAGGAGAGAAGGACAGGACTGGAGGTGAGAGGGATGAGAGGTGGTGTGAAGGGAGAGAAGGAGGGAAAGGAGAGGACAGGACAGGAGGTGAGAGGGGTGAGAGGGTGTGAAGGGAGAGAAGGAGAGGGAAAGGAGAGGACAGGACAGGAGGTGAGAGGGATGAGGAGTGGTGTGAAGGGAGAGAAGGAGGGAAAGGAGAGGACAGGACAGGAGGTGAGAGGGGTGAGGTGGTGTGAAGGGAGAGAAGGAGAGGGGGAAAGGAGAGGACAGGACAGGAGGTGAGAGGGGTGAGAGGGTGTGAAGGGAGAGAAGGAGAGGGAAAGGAGAGAAAGAGAGGGAAGGATGGAGGTGAGAGAGTGTGGGAGGTCATGTGAAGGGAGAGAGAGAGAGGGAAAGGGGAGGAAAGAGAGGGAAGGACAGGGGAGATTGAGAAGAAGAGGGAGAAGAGAGGAGAAAAGGATGAGGTGGTGCAGAGAGAGAGAGAGAGAGAGAGAGAGAGAGAGAGAGAGAGAGAGAGAGAGAGAGAGAGAGAGAGAGAGAGAGAGAGAGAGAGAGAGAGAGAGAGAGAGAGAGAGAGAGAGAGAGAGAGAGAGAGAGAAAGTGTTTGAGAGCAAGAGATAGAGAAAGGGGAGCAGTAGGGAGACAGAGAAAGTATAACAGAAGGAGACAGACAAAAGGAATGCAGAAGTACCCATATATGTGAGAGAGAGAGAGAGAGAGAGAGAGAGAGAGAGAGAGAGAGAGAGAGATTGACTTTATGAGCAGTAGTTTCAAAGTTTAATTGCTATAGAAGAGAGAGAGAGAGAGATTGACTTTACGAGCGGCAGATTCGAAGTACAATTGTTATAGAAGCTCAAAAAAGGTTCCAACAAGAGATAAACATTCCCTCCCCTCCTCCTCCCCCTACCAGTGACGGGCGGCTGACCTGTCGGGTGATAGAGGAGGGAGGCTCTGCAGGGGCGGCGGCGGACCGGAAGGGTGACACTCTCAAGAAGACCAAGAAGAGGAGGAGCGACAGGGTCATGTCTCCACAGGTACGTCCAGGTCACCGGGTACAACGTCGGGTCACAGGGCTCAATTTCAGGTCACAGGTGGACTTGGGTCTCGTGTGGAAGATCTCAGACTTTTTTGTGGATTTTCTCCCTCGATTTTGTTATTTTTGGGGGGACTTTTTTTTTTCCAGGACTATTTTTTCAGGTCATCCTACTTCTCATTATTGTGGAGTTGATTTTTATGGAGCTCTCTTTGATGACCTTTAATTTCTTGGTCGTTTTCATTCACTGAGAGAAAAGATTAACCCTCGATTTTCATGTTTTTTTCAAGTTCTTTTTTTCCTGGACCTTATTTTTCAGGTCATCATACTTCTCATTATTGTGGAGTTGAATTTTATGGAGCTCTCTTTGATGACCTTTAATTTCTTGGTCGTTTTTGTTCAGTGAGAGAAAATATTAACCCACTCAGCCTCCTTCCCTTTCCTCTTTTCCTTCCATCCACACCCTGTCTCCCTGTCATTCAAACGCTCTCTTTTTTCCCCAACCTTCCTCTCTCTCCTCCCTTACATCCACACACCCTCTCATTCATTCATACATTCAAACTCTCTTTTTTTCCCTTTTCATCCATGCACTTTCTCCCCTTTTCCCTCCTGACCCTTCCTTTCTCTCTCTCCTTTATATCCTCACACCTCCTCAACCTCCTTCCCTACACACACACACACACACACCCTCTCTCTCTCCCTTCTCTCTCAATCTCCTTCCCTATCCACAAACACACACCATCTCTCTCTCCCTTCTCTCTCAACCTCCTTCCCTATCCACAAACACACACCATCTCTCTCTCCCTTCTCTCACAACCTCCTTCCCTATCCACAAACACACACCCTCTCTCTCCCCTCTCCCCCTTCTTCACCCACCCACACACCCACCCAGGAGGAAGAAGAGGCCCTCCAGCGACGCGACGAGATCCAGCTCAACCGCACGGAATATCTACGGAAGCAGCGGGAGCGTCGGGAGCTGGAAAAAGTCCGCTTCATCCGTTCCATGCAAATGCTACAGTGCGGGGGGAACGGCCTCAACCCCATCATCGAGCCGTCCTACAAGCGGGACCAGGACTCAGGGATCACAGAGTACCGCAAGCAGGCCAGCAAGACCATGAAGGAGAAGGCCGATGAGCTGGAGCGAAAGCTGAACCACCGGCCTGTAAGAGAGTGGCCTGCCCTGAACTGACCTGCCTGCCGTGACCTGTACTGACCTAAAATTGCCCTTCTCAGCCCAAATTTTGCCTGGTCTTGGGCTGAGTTAGGCTGGTCTTGTAGCCTACACTGACTGACCTACCTACCTACCGTAAGCCTTCTCAGCCCAAGCCCGACCTGACCTCAGCCCTAGTGTCAGTCCTAATTTTGCCCTGACCTGGTTTTGGGCTGGATTAGGCTTGGTTGGGCTGTTTGGAGGGCTAGGTTTTGGGCTGGTCTGGTCTTTGTAGCCTTCCTTAACCTACCCAGACCCTATCTCAGCCCTGAACCTTCCCTAGCCTAGCCTGCCCTCAGCCTTCTCAGCCCTAATCTTGCCTGGCCTGCCCTATCTTATCCTGGGCTAGATTGGGCTATGTTTGGGCTGTTTTAGGGTTAGGTTGGGCTTGGTTTGGGGCAGGGTTGGGCTGGTTTTGGTGTGGTCTGCCGAGAAAAACTAACATGCGTTGTTTTTTCAAATATTGTCATTTTTTTATTATTATTATTATTATTATTATTATTATTATTATTATTATTTAGTTTGTGTTATTTTGTTGTTGTTGTTGTTGATTTGTTGATTTGTTTGTTTGTTTGTCTTGTTTTTGTTTTGTAGCTGGATTTTTTTTTTTTTTTTTATTTATTTTTTTTTTCTGTAGTGTTGTTGACATTTGCGTTCCTTTACGATATGTGTTTTTTCTTTCCTTTTCTTTATCATCTTTATTTTTTTGTTAATTTTCCCGAGAGTTCTATTTTTTTCCTTCTCTTTTCATCTATTATTGTGTAGATTTTGAACAGGTTTTTGCAGCTCGAAAGCGAAAGTGTGTTGCGACCAATTGACTTGTAAAACTGCAACACCTGTCTCTCATATGTGTTGTAGGAAGGAGGAATAATAATTAACCTGTGTGCTCACCTGTGTACTATTAACAGCGCTGTAGTAGTTCTGTCCTCAGGTGTGTGGCGTGTGTAACAGGTGTATCGTTAACAGGTGTGGCCGGAGAAACACTTACGAGACGATACACTTCTCTGTTGTTAGGTTTTGGTGTTGTTTTGAATTTTTATTAATGTATCAGTTTGTTGTTTTCATTTACTAATCATTTCTTGTATTTCTCTTCATTGAGTTACAAGTATTGCTCCTTAGTTTTTATCAGTGTTTTAATTTGTGTTTTTGTCGCTCATCCCATTTTACGGATTGGCGATGTATTAAAAATTGGTTGTGGCGGATTTTTCACTTCTCAAAGCACAAGAAAATTCATCTGGTCAGGAGCATTTATCTTTTTCTGATAAATTCTCATTCGGGATTCAAACTCGAACTGAGAAATCTCTATTATATCATATATCTTTTTTGTTTATTATAGACAGCATGAACACTTATGTCCACCGTTTAAAAGCATTGATCTTTCTCATCAAGCATTCCAATTTTGCATTACCTTAACGGCAATCTCTTTTATCTCATCTGCTTCACCACGGAGAATGCTCACCACCCCCACAGCCTCCCCTAACCTCCCCTCTCCCACCCGCAGGACCGGAGCCTGGAGGAGGACCCCATCAGGAAGGCCCACGTGGATCAATCCGAGGATTTCAACGACAAGGTGAAGGATCTGGAGGCAAAGTTCAGTGCCAAGACCAACACCAGCTCTGCCGACAGGAAGCCAAAGGTGTGTATTGAGTAAAATATGGAGTTATAGTTACGTAAAGTTAACGGCCCCACACACGACAGATGGTAATTCTCGGTGTAAATCAATAAAGGAAGCCTCGGTTTGTATGATAGCAAGTCTCTCCCTCCTCAGGACCTGCTGCGGGCGATCGGCAAGATTGAGAAGTCCGACTGGAACCTTGCAGCCATCGAGAAGAAGATGCAGGAGAGCAAGTTCGGGATGGAGGTGTCGGCCGGCAAGGAGAAGGTCCCCAAGTGGAACCGCGACAACTATGACGACAAGGTGGGCGGGATGTCTGGTTTAGCGAGAGTTTTGTTTCCTGTGTGAAGTAGCGGGCGGCCGAGGGCATGGTGGGGTTGCCGACTTTTGGGGGTAACTTTTATTTATTTATTTATTTATTATTTTTTAATTATTTACAACAAAGGAGACGGTTCAAGGACAACAAAAAGAGTAGAAAAAAAGCCCGCTACTCATCGCTCTAACAATTTATTTATTTTATTTATTTATTTTATTTTTTTCAACAAAGGAGACGGCTCAAGGGCTATAAAAAAGTATTAAAAAAAAAGCCCGCCGCTCCAACAACAAATTAAGACTTACCGGCACATTCCCTCTTGATCTCTTTACCTATCATTACTTTTGACATTATATATATTTAAGAGAGAACCTTGAGTTTGTAAATAAATTCTGATACCTGTTCAAGCAAGTGTATATATGCCTAGACAAGAAAAGACTATACAACATCTCACTCTGTCAACAAACTTATCATCATAATCTTTTCCTTTAATGTCCGTTTTCACTCTACCTGAGCGGCTGGACGCTTTATGGCTCTCCTCCATTCTACTCTGTCTTCCGCCCGATGTTCATCCAATCCCATCAATGCCAAGTCTTCCTGTATACACCTTCTCCATGCTCTCCTAGGTCTACCAACTGGTCTCCTTCCTTTTACCTCTAATCTCTTCACAACTCCCAGCAGTGTATCCTCCCCTGCTCTCTTTATATGTCCAAACCATCGGAGTCTTTCCCTTCCGAGCACTGTTTCCAGGTCCTCTACTCCCTTCAACAAACTTATCAAAAACTCTAATCAAGAAAGAACAGAAAGAACTAAGGTTACACACTGATCCCAAACATTAACCTGTCCGCTACGATTGGCACGGATTTGGCCTTCACTGGTACCCTGGTAACATACACTCCCAGGTCTTTCTCTGCCTCTGTGGTGGATAGTGGAGTGTTTCCCATGTGGTATTGGTAGCCTAGTAACATACACTCCCAGGTCTTTCTCTGCCTCTGTGGTGGATAGTGGAGTGTTTCCCATGTGGTATTGGTATGCTGGATTTCCCCTCCCAAGGTGCAGGACTTTACATTTTTCTTCATTGAATTATAGCAGCCACTTTTTGCTCCATTCCTGTAGCTTGGTGATGTCTTCTTGTAGGGAATCCACATCCAAGGGGTTAACTAACTTTCCCTCCCTCTCCCTTCCTCCCCAGTTCCACAACATCGAGAGGAGGCTAAGGGAGAACGGTGAGGACGAGGAGACCATCGCCAAGTACCGGGACATTGACTCCTCGCTGAAGAGGCTGGAGATGAAGCTGAGGGAAGGCTCAACGCTGGAGACGGGCCTGAGGGGGAACAACAAGGTCTCCAATCTGGCCTCACAGCTCTCCTCTAAGCTGGAGAAGAAGGAGCCAGAGAAGGTGCTGGTGCCCAAACAGGTGAGAGGGTGAGAATGGGTTGTGAAGAGGTTAGGAAGCAGTTAGGAAGGTGTGAAGGAGTAAAACAGGTGTTGAAGAGGATGTGAAAGGGCTTGAAGAGGTCAGAATCACTATTACTACTACCAGCGATATTAGGTGGGGTTAGATACACGGGAGCTTAAGTTCAAAGGAGCTGCCTTGTACAGTCCTACCGGCCTCTTACAGACTCCAATGTTCTTATGTTCTTATGTTCATTACCACCACCACCGCCACTCCCCTTACTCACTGTGAAGGGGTCAGAAGAAGTGAGAAAGATATGGAAAAGGTTACGAAGGTGATGAGAGGGTTAGAAAGGGTTAAGGAAGGATCAGAACAAGTCAAACAAGTTCCAAGCCATCATCACCCCTGTCATCTTCACTATTACTGTTACTACTACTACTACTACTACTGCCACCATCACCATGCTTTACTTACCTCCCCTCTCCCTCTCTCCCTCTCCCCATCCCCCTCCCCCCCCACAGCAGCCCTCCCGGCCCATGGTTCCGCTGCCGTCCTCTGGGTCCGACCTGTGTCACTTCTGCGGCAACCGTGTGTACTTGGTGGAGCGGCTCAGCGCGGAGGGGAAGTTCTTCCACCGGCAGTGCTTCAAGTGTGACTACTGCGCCGCAAACCTCAGGCTGGGTGAGTGGGGGGTTCGGTAGTTGGTTGGCAGTTGGTTGGCAGTTGGTTGGCAGTTGGTTGGCAGTTGGTTGGCAGTTGGTTGGCAGTTGGTTGGCAGTTGGTTGGCAGTTGGTTGGCAGTTGGTGGTAGTTGGTTGGCAGTTGGTTGGCAGTTGGTTGGCAGTTGGTGGTAGTTGGTTGGCAGTTGGTTGGCAGTTGGTGGCAGTTGGTTGGCAGTTGGGTTGGCAGTTGGTTGGCAGTTGGTTGGCAGTTGGTTGGCAGTTGGTTGGCAGTTGGTTGGCAGTTGGTTGGCAGTTGGTTGGCAGTTGGTTGGCAGTTGGGTTGGCAGTTGGTTGGCAGTTGGTTGGCAGTTGGTTGGCAGTTGGTTGGCAGTTGGGTTGGCAGTTGGTTGGCAGTTGGGTTGGCAGTTGGTTGGCAGTTGGGTTGGCAGTTGATTGGCAGTTGATTGGCAGTTGGTTGGCAGTTGGTTGGCAGTTGGTTGGCAGTTGGGTTGGCAGTTGATTGGCAGTTGGGTTGGCAGTTGGTTGGCAGTTGGTTGGCAGTTGGTTGGCAGTTGGGTTGGCAGTTGGTTGGCAGTTGGTTGGCAGTTGGTTTACAGTTGGTTGGCAGTTGGTTGGCAGTTGGTTGGCAGTTGGTTTACAGTTGGTTGGCAGTTGGTTTACAGTTGGTTGGCAGTTGGTTGGCAGTTGGTTGGCAGTTGGTTGGCAGTTGGTTGGCAGTTGATTGGCAGTTGGTTGGCAGTTGGTTGGCAGTTGGTTGGCAGTTGGTTGGCAGTTGGTTGGCAGTTGGTTGGCAGTTGATTGGCAGTTGGTTGGCAGTTGGGTTGGCAGTTGGTTGGCAGTTGGTTGGCAGTTGGGTTGGCAGTTGGTTGGCAGTTGGTTGGCAGTTGGTTGGCAGTTGGTTGGCAGTTGGTTGGCAGTTGGTTGGCAGTTGCTGGCAGTTGGTTGGCAGTTGGGTTGGCAGTTGGTTGGCAGTTGGTTGGCAGTTGCTTGGCAGTTGGTTGGCAGTTGGGTGGCAGTTGTTTGGCAGTTGGTTGGCAGTTGGTTGGCAGTTGGGTTGGCAGTTGGTTGGCAGTTGGGTTGGCAGTTGGTTGGCAGTTGGGTTGGCAGTTGATTGGCAGTTGGTTGGCAGTTGGTTGGCAGTTGGTTGGCAGTTGGTTGGCAGTTGGTTGGCAGTTGGTTGGCAGTTGCTGGCAGTTGGTTGGCAGTTGGTTGGCAGTTGGCAGTTGGTTGGCAGTTGGGTTGGCAGTTGGTTGGCAGTTGGGTTGGCAGTTGGTTGGCAGTTGCTGGCAGTTGGGTTGGCAGTTGGTTGGCAGTTGGGTTGGCAGTTGGTTGGCAGTTGGTTGGCAGTTGGTTTGGCGGTTGGTTGGCATTTGGTTGGCATGTGGTTGGCAGTTGTTTGGCAGTTGGCAGTTGGGTTGGCAGTTGGTTGGCAGTTGGTTGGCAGTTGCTGGCAGTTGGTTGGCAGTTGGTTGGCAGTTGGTTGCTGGCAGTTGGTTGGCTGTTGATTGGCAGTTGGGTTGGCTGTTGGTTGGCAGTTGGTTGGCAGTTGGGTTGGCAGTTGGTTGGCAGTTGGTTGGCAGTTGGGTTGGCAGTTGATTGGCAGTTGGTTGGCAGTTGGGCTGGCAGTTGGTTGGCAGTTGGTTGGCAGTTGGTTGGCAGTTGGTTGGCAGTTGGTTGGCAGTTGGGTTGGCAGTTGGCGTTGCTGGCAGTTGGTTGGCAGTTGGTTGGCAGTTGCTGGCAGTTGGGTTGGCAGTTGGTTGGCAGTTGGTTGGCAGTTGGTTGGCAGTTGGTTGGCAGTTGGGTTGGCAGTTGGTTGGCAGTTGATTGGCAGTTGGGTTGGCATTTGGTTGGCAGTTGATTTGCAGTTGATTTGCAGTTGGGTTGGCAGTTGGGTTGGCCGTTGGTTGGCAGTTGCTGGCAGTTGGTTGGCAGTTGGTTGGCAGTTGGGTTGGCAGTTGGTTGGCAATTGGTTGGCAGTTGGTTGGCAGTTGGTTTGGCAGTTGGCAGTTGGGCTGGCAGTTGGTTGGCAGTTGGTTGGCAGTTGGGTTGGCAGTTGGTTGGCAGTTGGCAGTTGCTGGCAGTTGGTTGGCAGTTGGTTGGCAGTTGGTTGGCAGTTGGTTGCTGGTTGGCAGTTGGTTGGCAGTTGCTGGCAGTTGGTTGGCAGTTGGTTGGCAGTTGGGTTGGCAGTTGGTTGGCAGTTGGTTGGCAGTTGGTTGGCAGTTGGGTTGGCAGTTGGTTGGCAGTTGGGTTGGCAGTTGGTTGGCAGTTGGTTGGCAGTTGGTTGGCAGTTGGGTTGGCAGTTGATTGGCAGTTGGTTGGCAGTTGGGTTGGCAGTTGGGTTGGCAGTTGATTGGCAGTTGGTTGGCAGTTGGTTGGCAGTTGGTTGGCAGTTGGTTGGCAGTTGGTTGGCAGTTGGGTTGGCAGTTGGTTGGCAGTTGGTTGGCAGTTGGTTGGCAGTTGATTGGCAGTTGGTTGGCAGTTGGTTGGCAGTTGGTTGGCAGTTGGTTGGCAGTTGGTTGGCAGTTGGGTTGGCAGTTGGTTGGCAGTTGGGTTGGCAGTTGGGTTGGCAGTTGGGTTGGCAGTTGGTTGGCAGTTGGTTGGCAGTTGGTTGGCAGTTGGGTTGGCAGTTGGGTTGGCAGTTGGTTGGCAGTTGGTTGGCAGTTGGTTTGCAGTTGGTTGGCCGGTGGGTGGGCCGTGGGTTGGCAGTTGGGTTGGCAGTTGGTTGGCAGTTGGGTTGGCAGTTGGTTGGCAGTTGGGTTGGCAGTTGGTTGGCAGTTGATTGGCAGTTGGGTTGGCAGTTGGTTGGCAGTTGGGTTGGCAGTTGATTGGCAGTTGGGTTGGCAGTTGGTTGGCAGTTGGGTTGGCAGTTGGTTGGCAGTTGATTGGCAGTTGGGTTGGCAGTTGGTTGGCAGTTGGTTGGCAGTTGGTTGGCAGTTGATTGGCAGTTGGGTTGGCAGTTGGTTGGCAGTTGGTTGGCAGTTGGTTGGCAGTTGGGTTGGCAGTTGGTTGGCAGTTGGTTGGCAGTTGGGTTGGCAGTTGGTTGGCAGTTGGTTGGCAGTTGGTTGGCAGTTGGTTGGCAGTTGGGTTGGCAGTTGGTTGGCAGTTGGTTGGCAGTTGGGTTGGCAGTTGATTGGCAGTTGGTTGGCAGTTGGTTGGCAGTTGGGTTGGCAGTTGATTGGCAGTTGGGTTGGCAGTTGGTTGGCAGTTGGGTTGGCAGTTGGTTGGCAGTTGGTTGGCAGTTGGTTGGCAGTTGGGTTGGCAGTTGGTTGGCAGTTGGTTGGCAGTTGGTTGGCAGTTGGTTGGCAGTTGATTGGCAGTTGGGTTGGCAGTTGGTTGGCAGTTGATTGGCAGTTGGTTGGCAGTTGGGTTGGCAGTTGATTGGCAGTTGGGTTGGCAGTTGATTGGCAGTTGGTTGGCAGTTGGGTTGGCAGTTGGTTGGCAGTTGCTTGGCAGTTGGGTTGGCAGTTGGTTGGCAGTTGGTTGGCAGTTGGGTTGGCAGTTGGTTGGCAGTTGGGTTGGCAGTTGGTTGGCAGTTGGTTGGCAGTTGGGTTGGCAGTTGGTTGGCAGTTGGTTGGCAGTTGGGTTGGCAGTTGGTTGGCAGTTGGTTGGCAGTTGGTTGGCAGTTGATTGGCAGTTGGGTTGGCAGTTGGTTGGCAGTTGATTGGCAGTTGGTTGGCAGTTGGTTGGCAGTTGATTGGCAGTTGGGTTGGCAGTTGGTTGGCAGTTGGTTGGCAGTTGGGTTGGCAGTTGGTTGGCAGTTGGTTGGCAGTTGGGTTGGCAGTTGATTGGCAGTTGGGTTGGCAGTTGATTGGCAGTTGGTTGGCAGTTGGTTGGCAGTTGGTTGGCAGTTGGTTGGCAGTTGGGTTGGCAGTTGGGTTGGCAGTTGATTGGCAGTTGGGTTGGCAGTTGGGTTGGCAGTTGGTTGGCAGTTGGTTGGCAGTTGGTTGGCAGTTGGGTTGGCAGTTGGGTTGGCAGTTGGTTGGCAGTTGGTTGGCAGTTGGGTTGGCAGTTGGTTGGCAGTTGGGTTGGCAGTTGATTGGCAGTTGGTTGGCAGTTGGGTTGGCAGTTGGTTGGCAGTTGGTTGGCAGTTGGTTGGCAGTTGGGTTGGCAGTTGGTTGGCAGTTGGTTGGCAGTTGGGTTGGCAGTTGGGTTGGCAGTTGGTTGGCAGTTGGTTGGCAGTTGGGTTGGCAGTTGGTTGGCAGTTGGGTTGGCAGTTGGTTGGCAGTTGGGTTGGCAGTTGGTTGGCAGTTGGTTGGCAGTTGGGTTGGCAGTTGGTTGGCAGTTGGTTGGCAGTTGGGTTGGCAGTTGGTTGGCAGTTGGTTGGCAGTTGGGTTGGCAGTTGGTTGGCAGTTGGTTGGCAGTTGGGTTGGCAGTTGGTTGGCAGTTGGTTGGCAGTTGGGTTGGCAGTTGGGTTGGCAGTTGATTGGCAGTTGGTTGGCAGTTGGTTGGACATTGGGTTGGCAGTTGGTTGGCAGTTGGTTGGCAGTTGGTTGGCAGTTGGGTTGGCAGTTGGTTGGCAGTTGGTTGGCAGTTGGGTTGGCAGTTGGTTGGCAGTTGGTTGGCAGTTGGTTGGCAGTTGGGTTGGCAGTTGGTTGGCAGTTGGGTTGGCAGTTGGTTGGCAGTTGATTGGCAGTTGGGTTGGCAGTTGATTGGCAGTTGGTTGGCAGTTGGGTTGGCAGTTGATTGGCAGTTGGGTTGGCAGTTGGGTTGGCAGTTGGTTGGCAGTTGGTTGGCAGTTGATTGGCAGTTGGGTTGGCAGTTGGTTGGCAGTTGATTGGCAGTTGGGTTGGCAGTTGGGTTGGCAGTTGATTGGCAGTTGGTTGGCAGTTGGGTTGGCAGTTGGTTGGCAGTTGGTTGGCAGTTGGTTGGCAGTTGGTTGGCAGTTGGTTGGCAGTTGGTTGGCAGTTGGTTGGCAGTTGGTTGGCAGTTGGGTTGGCAGTTGGGTTGGCAGTTGGGTTGGCAGTTGGTTGGCAGTTGGGTTGGCAGTTGGTTGGCAGTTGGTTGGCAGTTGGGTTGGCAGTTGATTGGCAGTTGGGTTGGCAGTTGGTTGGCAGTTGATTGGCAGTTGGGTTGGCAGTTGGTTGGCAGTTGGGTTGGCAGTTGGGTTGGCAGTTGGTTGGCAGTTGGTTGGCAGTTGATTGGCAGTTGGTTGGCAGTTGGTTGGCAGTTGATTGGCAGTTGGTTGGCAGTTGGTTGGCAGTTGAGTGGCAGTTGGTTGGCAGTTGGGTTGGCAGTTGGGTTGGCAGTTGGGTTGGCAGTTGGTTGGCAGTTGGGTTGGCAGTTGGTTGGCAGTTGGTTGGCAGTTGGGTTGGCAGTTGGTTGGCAGTTGGGTTGGCAGTTGGGTTGGCAGTTGGTTGGCAGTTGGGTTGGCAGTTGGTTGGCAGTTGGGTTGGCAGTTGGTTGGCAGTTGATTGGCAGTTGGTTGGCAGTTGGGTTGGCAGTTGGTTGGCAGTTGGTTGGCAGTTGGTTGTGGCAGTTGGTTGGCAGTTGGTTGGCAGTTGATTGGCAGTTGATTGGCAGTTGGGTTGGCAGTTGGTTGGCAGTTGGTTGGCAGTTGGTTGGCAGTTGGGTTGGCAGTTGATTGGCAGTTGGGTTGGCAGTTGGTTGGCAGTTGGTTGGCAGTTGGGTTGGCAGTTGGTTGGCAGTTGGTTGGCAGTTGGGTTGGCAGTTGATTGGCAGTTGGGTTGGCAGTTGGTTGGCAGTTGGTTGGCAGTTGGTTGGCAGTTGATTGGCAGTTGGTTGGCAGTTGGGTTGGCAGTTGGTTGGCAGTTGGTTGGCAGTTGGGTTGGCAGTTGATTGGCAGTTGGGTTGGCAGTTGGTTGGCAGTTGGTTGGCAGTTGGGTTGGCAGTTGGTTGGCAGTTGGTTGGCAGTTGGTTGGCAGTTGGGTTGGCAGTTGATTGGCAGTTGGGTTGGCAGTTGATTGGCAGTTGGGTTGGCAGTTGGTTGGCAGTTGGTTGGCAGTTGGTTGGCAGTTGGTTGGCAGTTGGTTGGCAGTTGGGTTGGCAGTTGGTTGGCAGTTGGTTGGCAGTTGGTTGGCAGTTGGTTGGCAGTTGGGTTGGCAGTTGATTGGCAGTTGGTTGGGAGTTGGTTGGCAGTTGGGTTGGCAGTTGGGTTGGCAGTTGATTGGCAGTTGGTTGGCAGTTGGTTGGCAGTTGGGTTGGCAGTTGATTGGCAGTTGGTTGGTAGTTGGTTGGCAGTTGGGTTGGCAGTTGGGTTGGCAGTTGGTTGGCAGTTGGTTGGCAGTTGGTTGGCAGTTGATTGGCAGTTGATTGGCAGTTGGTTGGCAGTTGGTTGGCAGTTGATTGGCAGTTGGTTGGCAGTTGGTTGGCAGTTGATTGGCAGTTGGGTTGGCAGTTGATTGGCAGTTGGTTGGCAGTTGGGTTGGCAGTTGGTTGGCAGTTGGTTGGCAGTTGGGTTGGCAGTTGGTTGGCAGTTGGTTGGCAGTTGGGTTGGCAGTTGGTTGGCAGTTGGGTTGGCAGTTGGTTGGCAGTTGGGTTGGCAGTTGGTTGGCAGTTGGTTGGCAGTTGATTGGCAGTTGGGTTGGCAGTTGGTTGGCAGTTGGTTGGCAGTTGATTGGCAGTTGGGTTGGCAGTTGGTTGGCAGTTGGGTTGGCAGTTGGGTTGGCAGTTGATTGGCAGTTGGGTTGGCAGTTGATTGGCAGTTGGGTTGGCAGTTGGGTTGGCAGTTGGTTGGCAGTTGGTTGGCAGTTGGTTGGCAGTTGGGTTGGCAGTTGGTTGGCAGTTGATTGGCAGTTGGGTTGGCAGTTGGTTGGCAGTTGGTTGGCAGTTGGGTTGGCAGTTGGGTTGGCAGTTGGTTGGCAGTTGGGTTGGCAGTTGGTTGGCAGTTGGTTGGCAGTTGGGTTGGCAGTTGGGTTGGCAGTTGGGTTGGCAGTTGATTGGCAGTTGGTTGGCAGTTGGGTTGGCAGTTGGTTGGCAGTTGGTTGGCAGTTGGTTGGCAGTTGGTTGGCAGTTGGTTGGCAGTTGGGTTGGCAGTTGGTTGGCAGTTGGTTGGCAGTTGGTTGGCAGTTGGGTTGGCAGTTGGTTGGCAGTTGGTTGGCAGTTGGGTTGGCAGTTGGTTGGCAGTTGGGTTGGCAGTTGGTTGGCAGTTGGGTTGGCAGTTGGTTGGCAGTTGGGTTGGCAGTTGGTTGGCAGTTGGGTTGGCAGTTGGGTTGGCAGTTGATTGGCAGTTGGGTTGGCAGTTGGTTGGCAGTTGGTTGGCAGTTGGTTGGCAGTTGGTTGGCAGTTGGGTTGGCAGTTGGTTGGCAGTTGGTTGGCAGTTGGGTTGGCAGTTGATTGGCAGTTGGTTGGCAGTTGGTTGGCAGTTGGTTGGCAGTTGGGTTGGCAGTTGGTTGGCAGTTGGGTTGGCAGTTGGTTGGCAGTTGGGTTGGCAGTTGGTTGGCAGTTGGGTTGGCAGTTGGGTTGGCAGTTGGTTGGCAGTTGGTTGGCAGTTGGGTTGGCAGTTGGTTGGCAGTTGGGTTGGCAGTTGGGTTGGCAGTTGATTGGCAGTTGGGTTGGCAGTTGATTGGCAGTTGGTTGGCAGTTGGGTTGGCAGTTGATTGGCAGTTGGGTTGGCAGTTGGTTGGCAGTTGGTTGGCAGTTGGTTGGCAGTTGATTGGCAGTTGGGTTGGCAGTTGGGTTGGCAGTTGATTGGCAGTTGGGTTGGCAGTTGGTTGGCAGTTGATTGGCAGTTGGTTGGCAGTTGGGTTGGCAGTTGGTTGGCAGTTGGTTGGCAGTTGGGTTGGCAGTTGGGTTGGCAGTTGGTTGGCAGTTGGTTGGCAGTTGGGTTGGCAGTTGGTTGGCAGTTGGTTGGCAGTTGGGTTGGCAGTTGGGTTGGCAGTTGGGTTGGCAGTTGGTTGGCAGTTGGGTTGGCAGTTGGTTGGCAGTTGGTTGGCAGTTGGGTTGGCAGTTGGGTTGGCAGTTGGTTGGCAGTTGATTGGCAGTTGGGTTGGCAGTTGGTTGGCAGTTGATTGGCAGTTGGGTTGGCAGTTGGTTGGCAGTTGGGTTGGCAGTTGGTTGGCAGTTGGTTGGCAGTTGGTTGGCAGTTGATTGGCAGTTGGGTTGGCAGTTGGTTGGCAGTTGGTTGGCAGTTGGGTTGGCAGTTGGTTGGCAGTTGGTTGGCAGTTGGGTTGGCAGTTGGGTTGGCAGTTGGTTGGCAGTTGGGTTGGCAGTTGGTTGGCAGTTGGGTTGGCAGTTGGGTTGGCAGTTGGTTGGCAGTTGGGTTGGCAGTTGGTTGGCAGTTGGTTGGCAGTTGGGTTGGCAGTTGGGTTGGCAGTTGGGTTGGCAGTTGGTTGGCAGTTGGTTGGCAGTTGGGTTGGCAGTTGGTTGGCAGTTGATTGGCAGTTGGGTTGGCAGTTGGTTGGCAGTTGGGTTGGCAGTTGGTTGGCAGTTGGTTGGCTGGCAGTTGGTTGGCAGTTGGCAGTTGGTTGGCAGTTGGGTGGCAGTTGGTTGGCAGTTGGGTTGGCAGTTGGGTTGGCAGTTGATTGGCAGTTGGGTTGGCAGTTGGTTGGCAGTTGGTTGGCAGTTGGTTGGCAGTTGGTTGGCAGTTGGTTGGCAGTTGGGTTGGCAGTTGATTGGCAGTTGGGTTGGCAGTTGGTTGGCAGTTGGTTGGCAGTTGATTGGCAGTTGGGTTGGCAGTTGGTTGGCAGTTGGGTTGGCAGTTGATTGGCAGTTGGGTTGGCAGTTGGTTGGCAGTTGGGTTGGCAGTTGGTTGGCAGTTGGTTGGCAGTTGGTTGGCAGTTGGGTTGGCAGTTGATTGGCAGTTGGGTTGGCAGTTGATTGGCAGTTGGGTTGGCAGTTGGTTGACAGTTGGTTGGCAGTTGGTTGGCAGTTGGTTGGGAATTGGTTGGCAGTTGGGTTGGCAGTTGGTTGGCAGTTGGTTGGCAGTTGGTTGGCAGTTGGGTTGGCAGTTGATTGGCAGTTGGTTGGTAGTTGGTTGGCAGTTGGGTTGGCAGTTGGGTTGGCAGTTGATTGGCAGTTGGTTGGCAGTTGGTTGGCAGTTGGGTTGGCAGTTGATTGGCAGTTGGTTGGCAGTTGGTTGGCAGTTGGTTGGCAGTTGGGTTGGCAGTTGGTTGGCAGTTGGTTGGCAGTTGGGTTGGCAGTTGATTGGCAGTTGGTTGGCAGTTGGTTGGCAGTTGGTTGGCAGTTGGGTTGGCAGTTGGGTTGGCAGTTGGGTTGGCAGTTGGGTTGGCAGTTGGTTGGCAGTTGGTTGGCAGTTGGGTTGGCAGTTGATTGGCAGTTGGTTGGCAGTTGGTTGGCAGTTGGGTTGGCAGTTGATTGGCAGTTGGTTGGTAGTTGGTTGGCAGTTGGGTTGGCAGTTGGGTTGGCAGTTGGTTGGCAGTTGGTTGGCAGTTGGGTTGGCAGTTGATTGGCAGTTGGTTGGCAGTTGGTTGGCAGTTGGTTGGCAGTTGATTGGCAGTTGGTTGGCAGTTGGTTGGCAGTTGGGTTGGCAGTTGGTTGGCAGTTATTTGGCAGTTGGTTGGCAGTTGGGTTGGCAGTTGATTGGCAGTTGGTTGGTAGTTGGTTGGCAGTTGGTTGGCAGTTGGTTGGCAGTTGGGTTGGCAGTTGATTGGCAGTTGGTTGGCAGTTGGTTGGCAGTTGGTTGGCAGTTGATTGGCAGTTGGTTGGGAGTTGGTTGGCAGTTGGTTGGCAGTTGGTTGGCAGTTGGTTGGCAGTTGGTTGGCAGTTGGGTTGGCAGTTGGTTGGCAGTTGGTTGGCAGTTGGGTGGGCCGTGGCTGGGCAGTGGGTTGGCAGTTGGTTGTGGCAGTTGGTTGGCAGTTGGTTGGCAGTTGGTTGGCAGTTGGTTGGCAGTTGGTTGGCAGTTGGTTGGCAGTTGGTTGGCAGTTGGTTGGCAGTTGATTGGCAGTTGGTTGGCAGTTGGTTGGCAGTTGGTTGGCAGTTGGGTTGGCAGTTGATTGGCAGTTGGTTGGCAGTTGGTTGGCAGTTGGTTGGCAGTTGGTTGGCAGTTGGGTTGGCAGTTGATTGGCAGTTGGTTGGCAGTTGGTTGGCAGTTGGTTGGCAGTTGATTGGCAGTTGGTTGGCAGTTGGTTGGCAGTTGGTTGGCAGTTGGTTGGCAGTTGGGTTGGCAGTTGATTGGCAGTTGGGTTGGCAGTTGGTTGGCAGTTGGTTGGCAGTTGGGTTGGCAGTTGGTTGGCAGTTGGGTTGGCAGTTGGGTTGGCAGTTGGTTGGCAGTTGGGTTGGCAGTTGATTGGCAGTTGGGTTGGCAGTTGGTTGGCAGTTGGTTGTCAGTTGGTGGCAGTTGGTTGGCAGTTGGTTGGCAGTTCGTTGGCAGTTGGTTGGCAGCTGGTTGGCAGTTGGTTGGCAGTTGGTTGGCAGTTGGTTGACAGTTGGTTGGCAGTTGGTTGGCAGTTGGTTGGCAGTTGGTTGGCAGTTGGTTGACAGTTGGTTGGCAGTTGGTTGGCAGTTGGTTGACAGTTGGTTGGCAGTTGGTTGTCAATTGGTTGGCAGTTGGTTGGCAGTTGGTTGGCAGTGTCCACTTGTCTTGTTTGTTATATTTACATTATTTTTCATTTGTACATAATTGTGATCAGCTTGTATTTATTTTACTACAAGTTTTTTCATCTTTACTTGTTTGCATTAAATCTGTAATCATTTATTTATTTATTTTTCTTTCTTTTTATGCACATACTTTGATTTGCAAATGTATTATCACAGCTGGTATTTTTATGTATTTATTATATATATTTTATCCATACTTTTATCTTTACATGTTTACATTCAGCTTGTATTTATTTAATTATTGTATTTTTATGTTGTTACTTTTATTTCTATGTGTTTTAGTACATCTTGCATTGATATACTTATTTATTTACTATGAATATAACTCTTCTAATAATAATCATTCCTTTTTCTCTCCCCCTCCCCTCACTGGCCCAATACAGGTAATTACATATATGACCAAAAGGAGAACGAAAATGAGTCTGTAGATAATAGTTAAGACAGCCGACTATGATTCAATATGAAGCTATTAAGAAAATGAGTGATAAAAACCTTCCCTGTCTCACCCTCTCCCCCCCCACAGGTAACTACGTCTATGACCGCGAGGGTCGTTATGGCGGCAAATTCTTCTGCATCCCGCACTTTGGCCTCACGCCGCGCGCCAAGGGGCTGAGGCGGCGAGGCGAGGACACGGACAGCGCCAAGGAAAACATCGTGCCCCCCGCCGCAGCCCCGCCCCCCACCCCCCCGCTGCTCCAGGTAATGCTCCGAGCCCTGGCCGCCAGGTGCCTCGCCCTCTTTACCTGTGTGCCGGTCTTCTGCCGCACCTGTCAACAGAGGCGGCGACGGCGGCTGTGAGGTGGCCGCCGGTTTTGTTGTTTTTTTTTGTCTAGTTTTGAGGTTGTGTTTGTAGGTTGTGAAGGCTTGTTTTTTCTTATTGTTTTTTATGTTATTGATTTGTTGTCGTTAGGAAGGTAGTCATTGATTTATTTTCATTCATATTTTCTTGTTTAGTCGATTATTGTAGTTTCCAGGTTGTGTTGTGGGTTGTGAAGGCTTGTTTTTTGCTATTGTTTTTATGTTATTGAATTGTTGTTGTTAGGAAGGTAGTCATTGATTTATTTTCTTATTTATTTATTTTATTGCATCATTTTCTTATTTAGTCTATTCTTGTAGTTTCCAGGTTGTGTTGTAGGTTGTGAATGCTTAGTTTTTTGTTATTGTTTTTATGTTATTGAATTGTTGTCTTCAGGAAGGTAGTCATTGCTTTATTTTCTTATTTATTTATTTTATTGCATCATTTTCTTATTTAGTCTATTCTTGTAGTTTCCAGGTTGTGTTTGTAGGTTGTGAATGCTTAGTTTTTTGTTATTGTTTTTATGTTATTGAGTTGTTGTCTTTAGAAAGGTAGTCAGTGCTTTATTTTCATTCATATTTTCTTATTTAGTCTATTCTTGTAGTTTCCAGACCGTGTTGTAGATTGTAGTTGCTTCTTTTAAGTATTATTATTTATTATATTATCTTTTCTACCTTTCCCAGAGTATATATCAAAGGTAGAATACATTTTTTCATTCATATTTTCTTATTTAGTCTATTCTTGTAGTTTCCAGACCGTGTTGTAGATTGTAGTTGCTTCTTTTAAGTATTATTATTTATTATATTATCTTTTCTACCTTTCCCAGAGTATATATCAAAGGTAGAATACATTTTTTCATTCATATTTTCTTATTTAGTCTATTCTTGTAGTTTCCAGACCGTGTTGTAGATTGTAGTTGCTTCTTTTAAGTATTATTATTTATTATATTATCTTTTCTACCTTTCCCAGAGTATATATCAAAGGTAGAATACATTTTTTCATTCACATTTTCTTATTTAGTCTATTCTTGTAGTTTCCAGACCGTGTTGTAGATTGTAGTTGCTTCTTTTAAGTATTATTATTTATTATATTATCTTTTCTACCTTTCCCGGAGTATATATCAAAGGTAGAATACATTTTTTCATTCACATTTTCTTACTTTGTCTATTTAGAACAGTACAAACATTGCTACCTGTCCAACGCTTCATTTTCACAAGTCTAGCTTAAGTGATGGATAGAGATGAGCTTTTTTTATTATCATTAGACAAAAACTACATTAATAATACAGTTTAGAACAATACATTACCTGTCCAGTATTGGGTGCCTTCATTTCCACAAGTTTACCTGCAGTGGTAGAAAGAGAAGGGCTATTATTATTATTATTATTATTACATAGAGGTGTTATTCATGTGAGTATAGATAGATAGATGGGCAGAGAAGAACTTTTATAATTATTAGGTGAAAAGAAACTGTACGAAGGCATGAGGATGGTTGCCTGTAGTGGTAGGTAGAGAAGGGCTTTTTCTATTATCACACAAAGAAGAGGTGTTATTCATGTGAGTATAGATAGATAAATGGACATAGAAAATCATTTATCTTTATTACAAGAAGGCAGTGAGAATGGTTCCTGTAGTGGTAGGTAGAGAAGGGCTTTTTCTATTATTATCACACAAAGAGGAGGTGTTATTCATGTGAGTATAGATAGATAAATGGACATAGAAAATTATATATCATTATTACAAGAAGACAGAGAGAATGGTTCCTGTAGTGGTTGGTAGAGAATAGCTTTTTCTATTATTACACAAAGAGGAGGTGTTATTCATTTTAGAGTATAGATAGATAAATGGACATAGAAAATCATTTATCATTAGTACAAGAAGACAGAGAGAATGGTTCCTGTAGTGGTTGGTAGAGAAGGGCTTTTTCTATTATCACACAAAGAGGAGCTGTTATTCATTCAAAGAGGTATTCAAAGAAGTGTTATTCATTCAAAGAAGAGGAATTATTCATGTGAGATTATAATAGGTGAAGAAGAGCTGTTATTCCTATTAAACATTTGATAGATAGATAGATGGAGAGTGAGCAGCTTTTATTATTAGTATGCACAAAACAGAGTGTATGCAGGCAGTATGAATGGTGTAAATACTATGCAAAGGTCAGTGGTACATATGTAAAGGCCTGGCACATTTGTATAGACAGCTTGGGAGGGAAAACACACGCTTGCAACACTGGGAACACTTCTGCAACACTTGAGGTTCATATGTGTGGGCACTGTGGCACTAGAAACACATAGGCACTAGATGAGAATGCAACACACACACTCACACACTCGCACACAAACACAACACAAATACATGAGAGAAAAACAGTGGTTGGTGCCAAAACTATATAGGAACACACTTACAAAGAAACACAAAAGACACAGTAAGTTTAACCCGTGTAGCAGCGAGGGGTCAAATTTGTGGCTTTACCGTGTAGCAGCGACGGGCCAAATTTGTGGCTTTACCGTGTAGCAGCGAGGGGCCAAATTTGTGGCTTTACCGTGTAGCAGCGACGGGCCAAATTTGTGGCTTTACCGTGTAGCAGCGAGGGGCCAAATTTGTGGCTTTACCGTGTAGCAGCGATGGGCCAAATTTGTGGCTTTACCGTGTAGCAGCGACCGGCCAAATTTATACCATGATATAGACCTCCCAAAATAGATGATACATAAACTGATCACAAATGCGTTGATATATATATTATGAAATGGTTTGTGTGAGGGGTGATTTTTTCTCATTTTCTCGCTTGGAGGGACCATTAAGAAACATGATCCCCGCTGCTACCGGGTTAAACAAGGCCAGTAAAGTGCCATGCAACACACATGAATTAAAGAAAAATAAAACATAAAATCACAGCAATACAGAAAAACAAGTTAGTATTTGTGTTGCCTGAGGGTGCATGGGGGGTGGAAGAAGGAGGGGGGTGGGGCAAGGTGTACATACCTCACTCACCTGTACAGAAACACTACTAACGAACACAAAAACACTTACAAGTCAACGCCAGGGAGACTGTCCTCTGAGCCCCACCACCTCCCACAGCGCCCTGTTTTTTACATATGTCTAACAATATAATGCTATGGTTTGGAGGCTCAGGAGGACAGTTTGCCTGGCAGGGACTGTAACACAACTTCTCAGGAGCTACAGCCAAACAGAATGGGTACAAGTGGAGCCAAATTTAATGGGTACAAGCAAGCAAGTAGTCAAACAGGATGGGTACAAGTGGAGCCAAATTGAATGGGTACAAACAGGGTCAAACAGGATGGGTACAAGCAGGGTCAAACAGGATGGGTACAAGCAGGGTCAAACAGGATGGGTACAAGCAGGGTCAAACAGGATGGGTACAACCAGGGCAGCCAAACAGGATGGGTACAAGCAGGGTCAAACAGAATGGGTACAAGCAAGCAGGGTCAAACAGGATGGGTACAAGCAGGGTCAAACAGGATGGGTACAAGCAGGGTCAAACAGGATGGGTACAAACAGGGTCAAACAGGATGGGTACAAGCAGGGTCAAACAGAATGGGTACAACCAGGGTCAAACAGGATGGGTACAAGCAGGGCAGCCAAACAGAATGGGTACAAACAGGGTCAAACAGGATGGGTACAAGCAGGGTCAAACAGGATGGGTACAAGTGGAGCCAAATAGAATAGGTACAAATTAAGCTTCTCACCTCTAGAAATGACACTTAGAATACATGACTGTGTGTGTGTGTGTGTATGTGGGTGTGTTGGTGTGTATGGGTGTGTTGGTGGGTATGGGTGTGTGTGTGTGTGAGTGTGTGTGTGTGTGTGTACAGGCCAGATTCCACACAATAACACACTTTCCTCAACACATAACAGCCAGAAATATTAGTTTAGTGTCAAATTCTCTTCATAATTATCTCTACATATACTGAGGCAGAATTAAATTACCTCTAGTATAATATAAAACCTAATTCATGCTTATTTCCTGTAGTGGCTGCTTTGAATTTAAGTGTTTTTAGGTATTTCTACTGTTTTTTAATTTTTTATATGCTAGTTTTAGTGTGTGGATTTTTTAATGTGATAAGTACTCTCTTTTTTTCTTTCTTGGTTAACTCTTTGCTATACTGTAGTTTTAAATTTATTATTATTATTATTATTATTATTATTATTATTATTATTTTACAGTATAATTTTAGTCTATTCTCTAGTGCATTAACTTCCTCCCTTTCATTGTATCAGTTATGTTCTTTTTTACTTTCTTATAATTTTAGTCTGTTGCAGTAACCTCTTTTCTTCCACAGTAATAGTTGTTATTTTTAGAGTTTATAATTTTACTCTTATCATTAACTACCTTCTAAGACCCTTCCAGCAGTGACTATTTCCCACACCCAAAGCATCACAGAATGTCTCCCTTTCTGCAACACACACATTCTCTACCCTCCAAAGCATCACAGAATGTCTCCCTTTCTGCAACACACACATTCTCTACCCCCCAAAGCATCACAGAATGTCTCCCTTTCTGCAACACACACATTCTCTACCCTCCAAAGCATCACAGAATGTCTCCCTTTAAGCAACACACACATTCTCTACCCTCCAAAGCATCACAGAATGTCTCCCTTTCTGCAACACACACATTCTCTACCCTCCAAAGCATCACAGAATGTCTCCCTTTCTGCAACACACACATTCTCTACCCTCCAAAGCATCGCAGAATGTCTCCCTTTCTGCAACACACACATTCTCTACCCTCCAAAGCATCACAGAATGTCTCCCTTTCTGCAACACACACATTCTCTACCCTCCAAACCATCGCAGAATGTCTCCCTTTCTGCAACACACACATTCTCTACCCTCCAAAGCATCACAGAATGTCTCCCTTTTAGCAACACATATTATCTACCCTTCAAAGTTCTGATATTTCCACAGCATCTCAGAATGTACCCACTCTAGCAACACTCTTATTTTCCCCTCTATGTCATATGTGTTTTTAGGATGTTTTACCAGTACACTCACACAGCACTCAAGGCTTCCGCTGCTTGCCTGCCTGCCTGCCTGCCAAGCCTATACCACACTTAACAGCATGAGGGCAGCACTAAACTCTCCACTCACCTTCCCTTCACTCTTAAATTCCCTTTCGTTTTCCCCTTCACCTCCCTTTATTTTACCCATTACCCTTCATTCCACTCCTCACTTCCCTTTCTTTTACCTCTGTCTTCCCTTCGCCTTACCTTTACGAGTTCGAACCCCAGCCTGGGCAGTCGGCAGCTTACCCACCCGGCTGTTCATGTCGATTAATGTACCTGGGGACACCTGGGGAAGGTAAACTGAGGTAACCTTGATGTCACACCTGTCCTGTGTCCCGGGGTTGGGTTACTCCCTGATACGCGTTCATGGACCAGTGCAACAGAGATGAACACTGAGGCCATGCGCAGGTTTAGCATTAGCCCCAAACTCTACCCAGTGAAGGAAAATTATGATATGGAAATGGTTGTGATATTTGAAGTCTTTGTTTGCTTCTGTGTTGAAAGAGAAAAGAAGAGGAAAGAAAAGGAAATATTATTCTTTGTTTTAATTTCATTGCTTTTGTTTCTGTTTGTTTGTCTAAGATGCTGACTTTTTTATTTATTTTGTTTTTTTAATTTGATGCGTTTTTTAATCTGTCCGTCAAAGCTGAATGGCCGACTGACTTATTTTTGTTGTTTTCCTTGTTCGTTTTCTTCTGTCTGTTTATCTCTTTAAAATGAATGACTGACTTATATAATTTGTTTTTTTTAATTTGATGCGTTTTTTAATCAGTCCGTTGAAGCTGAATGGCTGACTGACCTATTTTTGTTGCTTTCCTTGTTCTTTTTCCTCTTCTGATGAATGAATGACTTATATAATTTGTTTTTTTTAATTTGATGCGTTTTTTAATCAGTCCGTTAAAGCTGAATGGCTGACTGACCTATTTTTGTTGTTTTCCTTATTTGTTTTCCTCTTCCGATGAATGAATGACTTATATAATTTGTTTTTTTAATTTTGATGCGTTTTTTAATCAGTCCGTTAAAGCTGAATGGCGGACTGACCTATTTTTGTTGCTTTCCTTGTTCTTTTTCTTCTTCTAATGAATGAATGACTTAAATAATCTGTTTTTTTAATTTGATGCGTTTTTTAATCAGTCCGTTAAAGCTGAATGGCGGACTGACCTATTTTTGTTGCTTTCCCTGTTCTTTTTCCTCTTCCGATGAATGACTGACTTGCGTATTTTGTCTTCCATGTTCCTTGTTTGTGTTCTTTCGCCCTGTGTTGTTTCCGAGCGTCGCAGCGCCAACACCCTGCCAACGCTTCATGTGCTAGGCGTCGCTTGCTTGGCTCGGAGGTTGCTCTACACTGCCTCACTGTACCTCACCACCACCACCATAGCAACCACGATCAACTCAACCACCACCAGTTACTACTACCACCACTACCACCACCACCATATCAACCACGATCAACCACCACCAGTTACTACTACCACCACTACCACCACCACCATATCAACCACTATCAACCACCACTGCTACCTCACTGTTTCTCTTACATTCATCACCATCACCACCACCACCATATCAACCACGATCAACTCAACCACCACCAATTACCACTACCACCACTACCACCACCACCGTATCAACCACTATCAACTCAACCACCTCATTTTTCAACCCTACTATTTTTTCCCTCATTTCCCATCCATAATTTTTCCCCTCATTTTTCAACCCAGCTGCATATTTTATCTCTACAACATTTTTTTTCCTTCCATATTTTCTGTAGTGCTTCCGTCACACACACACACACACACACACACACACGCTCGCACGCACGCATCAACGTATGTGTATATATGTATAGCCAGCCAGCATTAAGTCACACCATTCGCCTCAGTACTTATGCATGAAATAGTGCATGTCACCCTCACTCAGAACTCCTCTCAACTTCCCCTGAAAATGAGCGACATACCTTTAGCCTCGACGCCATACACCCCAGCGCTGCACATGGGTATTAACTGAGCAGGAAGGGACACTGTTTTGGGCTGGACACAGTGCCAAGGAAGAGTGATACGGGTCTGCCTGAGCATGTATACCCAGATCTTGCCTTGATGGGTTAAATTGGTGCTTATCTTGTTGTGGCCAGTACCTCAAAAGTCATGCTGTATAGTTCTCTGCTGGTGTGAGTGGTCTTCAGCGTCCACCTGGTGTCAGAATCTAGTGTCACATCAAGTGGTTTATATTGCTTTCCCTGATGTGGTTTAGCCAAGAAGTCTGTGGCTGGTATCTTAAAAGTCACATTGCTTGGTACAACACTTGCTTCCTGTTGTATATAGTGGATGTAGAGGTTGTTAGTGTAATGCCCTTCTATTATCATGATTATTGTTATTTTTATTGTTGTTGAGATCCATGAAAGGGCGTCAAGGTAATATAAAGATGGAGTCCCCTCGATGAGCGGTCACAGGTACAAAAACTTAAGATACAAAAGAATATAAAGAAAAAAGGGGACGAAACAATATTATGAGACATTTCGCTGCCCAAGAACACGTATCTGACAAGGCTTTCGTAGGAGTTGTGGGCATTTCCAGGGGTAGTTTTATGACCCTGGTGGTAGTCTGGGCCTTCTTCTGTACCGTGAACCTGAAGAAACACTCATTAGAGCCCGATTGAGCCCATCTTTGACCTTTAGAAATAGGTGATGTGATATTGCAAACTGTCTTGTAATACCAATTCTAACGCCTTAACAGCTGGAGGTGTTGACGTTTGCTGTGAACTTACCAATATTGACAAGAGAGTTGCGATTAACATGCAGTATATAACATGTGAAATAGTGTTATAAATACTTAATAAAGGGCATTACATTAGTTCTTGGTGGTTGCTGGTGTACAGAACTTAGAGGAGGGGAGAAATATTAGTACCTGGTCTAGTTGTTAGTGAGAGAAGTATTATTAATGTCTAGTTAATGTGCAGTGGTGTATGTTTTCCTGTAGACTTTTAGTGGTAGCCAATATTATTTTTGTTGCCTGTTTCTGTAGTGAATGTTTAGTCATGTTTTTGCCATTGTTTCTTTCATTCTTCAGTAGTGAATGTCATTTTTCATAGTGTTTTTCTTGTAGTGTTTTTGATGTCCTGTTTAATGTGATGGTGGTGATGATGGTGGTGATGGTGGTGGTGGTGGTGGTGGTGGAGTTACAAGGCCCACCACCAACACAGCACAAGCAACCAGAGAAATCGCAACACAGCAGGACGCAACACACCAGGCACACACATTCGTACACATACATCCGTGTTGCCCTGGATATGTTGTCTTTGTGTGTGTGTTGCGTCATTTGTGTTGCCGTGAAATTTTACCAAGTGTTGCGTTATCCAATCATAAAGCTGGGAGGCCTATTTAGAGGAGTTCTGAGGGATAGATTGTTTACCCTAAGTGAGCGAGAGATAATTGTGGTTCTGAGAAAGATTATATCCGAGACCAATTTATTGCATCCGTTGTCTTGTGGAAAATGAATTACTGTGACGTGTGGAAGATTGATGGAAGTGGAGGAAGAGTGTGAATGTCCCCTCGTGCAAAAACCTACACACGCACACACAAACGCACACACCCTGGAAGATATAAGCCATTAGATGCTGTAATTTACGTACACACTTTCACATGCAGACGTACACACAGCCTCACATGCAGACACACACACACAGCCTCACATGCAGACGTACACACACACTCACATGCAGACGTACACACAGCCTCACATGCAGACGTACACACACACACACATGCAGACGTACACACAGCCTCACATGCAGACGTACACACACACTCACATGCAGACGTACACACACACTCACATGCAGACGTACACACACACTCACGTGCAGACGTACACACACAGCCTCACATGCAGACATACACACACACTCACGTGCAGACGTACACACACAGCCTCACATGCAGACATACACACACACTCACACGCAGACGTACACACACAGCCAGACTTAAATTACGCACATACACCTACATGCAAGTGACCTGAAACAACCGACAAGAGACCTCATGTACGCTTTCTTACACGCACACAGCCATGCTTAAATTACGTACACACAAGTGAACAGAAAAAAACAGACATGAGACTTTATGTATGCTTTCTTACACGCACACAGCCATGCTTAAATTACGTACACACAAGTAAACAGAAAAAAACAGACATGAGACTTTATGTACGCTTCCTTACATGCACACACGCACACACACACACACACAGTCAAGCTTTAAATGTTGCAAATTACAAGCTTATCTATTTATTCATCTTCTGTTCATTCATTACCAGGTTTAACAGCACTATTAACTAACCACTAACCATTAAATTAACATTCCTATAGCGTACTAACTCCACCTCCAATACCAGCTATTTTTATTTTTATTTTATTTTTTTATTTATTTATTGATTTTTTTTCACATCTCCAGACCATTAAAATACGTATTCACTTCACCATAACTTCACCTGACCCATGTTGACCCAAGCAAGCCAGACCCAGACTGACCTAATCATCACACCGTCAACCCGTGCCAAGCGAAACCAAAACTATATAGCTTAATCTCACCCAATGGTATGTCACCTAATATCACCAAGCCAAAACTATATAGCTTAATCTCACCCAGTGTTATGTCACCTAATATCACCAAACCAAAACTATATAGCTTAATCTCACCCAATGTTATGTCACCTAATATCACCAAGCCAAAACTATATAGCTTAATCTCACCCAATGGTATGTCACCTAATATCACCAAGCCAAAACTATATAGCTTAATCTCATCCAATGTTGTCACCTAATATCACAAACTATATAGCTTAACCTCACCTAACCTAACATCACCTAATATCACCAAGCCATGCCAAGCGAAACCAAAACTATATAGCTTAACCTCACCTAATCTAACATCACCTAATATCACCAAGCCATGCCAAGCGAAACCAAAACTATATAGCTTAACCTCACCTAATATCACCAAGCCAAGCCAAACTAAAATTAATCTAGTCTCATAATGTGCCATCATCTCATCAAGCCAAGCCAAGCCGAGCCAAGCCATACCCAAACTGTTGTAATTTCACCTCGCCTAACTATGCCAAACCAAGCGATATCAAACCAAAGCAAGCCAAGCCAAGCCGAGCCCAAACTAATACAATCTCGCCTAACCAAATGCCCTCTCACCCCACCTGAAGCGTTCTCTTTACCTGCGGACTCAGTTTTTGCCGCTCAGTGACTGCGAGGGAATAACAACCAAGACCTAAGAGCGCAGTGTAAGAAGAGAGAGAGACAGACAGAGAAGGAGTGTGAGAGAGAGAGACCAGAGACCGTGTGCTTTGTCCCAACTTACTAACAGTCAAAATAAAGCGAGAGAAACAGAGGGACAGAGAGAAACAGAGGAGGACAGACAGAGAGAGAGCGTGAGAGAGAGAGACCAGAGACCGTGTGCTTTGTCCCAACTTACTAACAGTCCAAATAAAGCGAGAGAAACAGAGGGACAAAGAGAGAGAGAGAGGAGGACAGACAGAGAGAGAGCGTGAGAGAGAGAGACCAGAGACCGTGTGCTTTGTCCAAACTTACTAACAGTCCAAATAAAGCAAGAGAAACAGAGAGACAAAGAGAGAGAGAGAGAGAGGAGGACAGACAGAGAGAGAGCGTGAGAGAGAGAGACCAGAGACCGTGTGCTTTGTCCCAACTTACTAACAGTCCAAATAAAGCAAGAGAAATAGAGAGACCAAGAAGGAGATAGCAGAGGACAGACAGACCGTGAGAGCTTAATACATCCTCGCCAATCAGACCAAAAACAGATAAGACTTAACCGGGTCATTCGGTTGGTCTAAAATGCTTATCCGCCAAAATCCGCCAAACTGCTTTTTTAACCCTCCCCTCCCCCCCTCAACCCCCCCTTAAACCCCCCACAACCCCTTAAAACCCTACCACAATTAACACCCCACTCAAGAACCAAAAAAATAACAATAATAATAATAATGAAAAACACGCCCCTCCTATACTCCACCTCCCCCTCCCCATACCCCATACCCTATACCCCATACCGCAACACACCACACCACAACAATAATAACAATAATAATGCTGGAAAACACGGCAAACACACCACCACAAAGCCGAGAACCAAATGGGCACTCACGGGTCCTTCTAGTTAAGGCTCTGGTGCGCGGGGGTGCTGAGGGTGGTGAAGGTGGTGATGATGGCGGTGATGATGGTGGTGGGCATCCTCGGCCTGTTCCACCTCCTTTTCCCGGGCTCTCAGTCTTGGTCATGGTAGCCTCCCGCGCGCCACCCCTGCCCGCTCGCTCCTTCACCTTCACCCAATCAGCGTTAACGAGCTCAGGTGAGATGATTGGGTTGGTGTGGTGATGGTTACCTGCCCCCCTCCATCCCCCCTCTTTACCCCTTTCCAATCACTCCCTTGTTCCCTCCCCAATATCCTCTGCGATTTTTATTTATTTATTTATTTTTTTTTTTTTTACGTCTTCGCCTGTAGCTCCGGCAGGCTTTCTTCAGGGGCCTGGTGGTTGGCAGTGTTTTTTTATAGTGGTGCCATATATGCTAGGCTCATGATTAGGTAAGGTGTGGTATTATTAATGACAACAGGTAAAAAGGTTTGGTTAGCTTGGTGTGGCTACCTTACCCTGCCTCCCCTCCCTCCCTCCCTCCCTCACCAGTGAATGGGTACCAGGTATTAATCGGGGGTTGTGTCCCGTCTCCTGGGGTCTGTTCCCTTCTTCTGTAATTCCTTCCCCTCCTGTCTCTCTCCGGCATATGACCACATGTTGCGCCGACTAAACGAAACTTTCCTTACTTCCCCTTCTGTCTCTCTCCGGCATATGACCACAGATGTTGCGCCGACTAAACAAAACTTTCCTTCCTTCCCCTCCTGTCTCTCTCCGGCATATGACCACAGATGTTGCGCCGACTAAACCAAACTTTCCCTCCTGTCTCTCCGCATATGACCACAGATGTTGCGCCGACTAAACAAAACTTTCCTTCCTTCCCCTCCTGTCTCTCTCCGGCATATGACCACATGTTGCGCCGACTAAACAAAACTTTCCTTCTTTCCCCTCCTGTCTCTCTCCGGCATATGACCACAGATGTTGCGCCGACTAAATGAAACTTTCCTTCTTTCCCCTCCTGTCTCTCTCCGGCATATGACCACAGATGTTGTGCCGACTAAACGAAACTTTCCTTCTTTCCCCTCCTGTCTCTCTCCGGCATATGACCACAGATGTTGCGCCGACTAAACGAAACTTTCCTTCTTTCCCCTCCTGTCTCTCTCCGGCATATGACCACAGATGTTGCGCCGACTAAACAAAACTTTCCTTACTTCCCCTTCTGTCTCTCTCCGGCATATGACCACAGATGTTGCGCCGACTAAACAAAACTTTCCTTACTTCCCCTCCTGTCTCTCTCCGGCATATGACCACAGATGTTGCGCCGACTAAACGAAACTTTCCAACTTTCCCTCCCTTCCTCCTACATTATTCTAAGCCGTCTCCCTCCGGTCCCTGCCCCCTACCCCTCTTTAACCTAACCACCTCTGCCATTAGGGACGGTGTGGTATTAATGACATCAGGTGAGATTAGGTTCAGCCAATCAGGTACAATTATTGTGTTGGTGTGTTGATGTTTACCTGGAGGAGAGAGTATTGGAGGAGGAAAGAAAGGGGAAGGAAATGGAAGGAAAACTCGACTAATTTAACTGATGTAGAGAAGGAGAGAAGAAGAAAGAGGATGAGAGGAAGAAAAGAGACAAAACCACTATTATTGTTTAGAGCATTCATTACCCATAACTACTACTACTACTACTACTATTCCTACTACTACTACTATCCCTGCTACTATTGCATGTAACTTTGAATGAACACAGCAGAACTAAAATTGTTTGTGATTGCTACCACTACTACTACTACTACTACTACTACTACTACTACTACTACTACTGCTACTGTTGGTGTGTCTTATGCATGTCTGTTAGCGTTGATGTTGCCAGCATGTGACTTCAGACTGCCGCTGTGTTTACTCCTGATGATGACGATGATGATGATTGTATTCCTTGGCAGCATGGTCACCTGTCCTCCTTCTCATTACCTGTGATCACACCTGTTATTGACCTTGATTACTGCCTCTTCTTAATTACCTGTCCATTTTTTTACCTTAGTTACAGTTTTAGCTTGTGATGTGAAGGTATAGGCTTGTTAATCTTACCTTACCTTGCCTTACCTTACCATACCTTACCTTACCTTACCTTACCTTACCTTGCCATACCTTACCTTACCTTACCTTACCTTACCTTACCATACCTTACCTTACCTTGCCATACCTTACCTTACCTTACCTTACCTTTCCATACCTTACCTTACCTTACCATACCTTACCATACCTTACCATACCTTACCTTACCTTACCATACCTTTCCTTACCTTACCTTGCCATACCTTACCTTACCTTACCATACCTTACCTCTCCATACCTGTCCTTACCTTACCTTATCTTACCTTACCATACCTTACCTTACCTTACCATACCTTACCTTACCATACCTTTCCTTACCTTACCTTACGTCACCATATCATACCTCCTTACCTTACCTTACCTGTCTTCCAATTACCTGTACAAACCTTACTTACCTGTACACATAAGCCTCGTTAACCTTACCTTACCTTTCCTTCCCTTACCTGTCCCCTCTAATTAACTAACCCACTAACATGGACTTACAGGTGAGACAGGACACACACAACACCTGGCCCTTTAACGAGCTTACCTTAGGCTGGCCCCAGGTGGAGGAGGAGGAGGCAGGGTGGAGTGGAGAGCTAACCCCCCTCCAATACACCCACCTCATCCGCCGTGCCTCGTCCCTCCGCTACCCTCCCACCCGCCCTCTCCACCCTCCCGGAAATAAGAAAGTCGCAAATTCCGCCAAAACCAAAGGAAGATCAAAGAAAACTGGGGCGGTTTCGACGGGGACTGAACGAAAGGCTAAATTGATTGTTCCGCCTCATCCACCAGTGCCGAGGTCTTCCACTAGGCTCCGCTCCCCCCCTCCACCCCCCATGCATGCCCCCCAAGACTCAAACTCCACCAAATTGAAAGGAAAACTGAAGAAAAGTGGAGATATTTCGACGGGGACCGAACGAAAGGCGGCTAAATTGATTGTTCCACCAAATCCACCTCTGAGGCATTCCACCAGGGTCCAGTCCCCCCCCCTGCCCCCCTCACAAGCCCCCCAAGCCACAAAATCCTCCAAGCTCAAGGGAAAGTCAAAGAAAACTGGTGTGATTGTACCGGGGACTGAACGAAAGATGACTCTTGCTAATTTGGGCACTCCGCCTCATCCACCGCCAACCAGGGCTTCCACTAGAGTCCGCTCCCCCCCTCCACCCTCCACACAAGCCCCCAAGGATTCAAACTCCACCAAAACAAAAGGGAAATCAAAGAAAACTGGGTTCATTCTACCGAGAACCGAAGGAAAACCTACCAAATCAATTCCGCCAAATCCACAACCACCCAGGCCTTCCGCTAGGCTCCACTCACACCCTCCACCCCCCCTGCACCTTCCCCATAGGCTAGCACAACCCCCATCCCCCCTGAGGTCACACAACCCCAGGGAACGCACAAGACATAGGACCCACCTGTATGTCCGACTCTCCCAGGGTAGCCACTTGTCGGAGAGCGTGGATGAGGTGGATGACGGGAGGCGGATGTCCTGTTCATCCGCCAAGTGTGAGAGGCGGATGAGTGATGGTTCTGGAGGCTTGAAATATTGTCATCCACCATCCAGACTCCTGTCATCCACTTCATCCGTGTCAGTTTCGGCAAGTGATCTCGGTCGGTTAGGCTCATCCGTGTCCTCATCCGCTCAACCACGTGATGTTAATGGACGTGTGTCTTCTCATCCGCTGCACTCCACTTCATCCACCTCTTCTTCCTCCTCTTCCTCCTCCTCTCGTATGGGTTCGAAAGATGAGGTTTTGAGGTTGCCAGCTTCCTATGTCTTCTCCTCCTCATCCTCTTCCTCCACCTCTCCTCCTCCTCCTCCTCTTCCTCCTCCTTCCTCTTCTTCTCTTCCATCTGTCTCCCATCCTTCTATGCCCTCCTCTCTTCCTGTTTCCTCTCCTTCTTCCTCCTCTTCCTTCCTTTCTTTGCCTCCTACCTCCTCCTCCTCCTCTTCTCCCCTCTCCTCTTCCTCCTCCTCTTCCTCCTCACCTCCTATGTCATCTTCCCTTCCTGTATCTTCCTCCTCCTTCTCCTCCTCTTCCTCTCCTCCTGTCTCACCATCCTACCTTCTTTCTCCTCCTCCTCCTCTTCTTCCTCCGCCATCTCCATCCTCTACTCTTCCACATCCTCCTCCTCCTCCTTCCTTCCCTTCCATTCCCTCCTTTCCTCCACCCCCCCGTGCACCCTCTCTCCCTCCCCTCCCCCCCCACACCCGCGCTCCCCGGGCTCCCGCAAGTGGAGTCATCCGTGAGCGCCCGTACTACGCCTTTGGATCTGATGATGATGATGACCTGGACTCGCCTCCCCCCCACTCGCCCAGGGAGAGTGGGGAGAGGAGGGTGAGTGGGTGCCTCCTCCTCCTCCTCCCCCCCTCTCATTATTCTTCTTCTCCATTGTCGTTTTCTTCCGCTGGTTCGTCGTCCGCTGCCTCCTCCTCCTCGTCGTCTTCCGTTTGGAGTCGGTATCTTGCGTGGTTGCATCGGGTTGCCAGGACCAGGTTAGGTTAGGTTAGGTTAGGTTTGGTTAGGTTAGGTTAGGTTTGGTTTGGTTAGGTTAGGTTAGGTTAGGTTAGGTTAGGTTAGGTTAGGTTAGGTTTGGTTTGGTTTGGTTAGGTTTGGTTTGGTTTGGTTAGGTTAGGTTTGGTTAGGCTAGGTTAGGTTAGGTTAGGCTAGGCTAGGCTTGGTCAGGTTGGGTTAGGGTTGGTTTGGTTAGGTTAGGCTAGGTTAGGTTAGGTTAGACTAGGCTAGGCTTGGTCAGGTTGGGTTAGGTTGGTTGTAGGTTAGGTTGGTTAGAAGGTTAGGTTAGGCTTGGTCAGGTTGGTTGTTGGGTTAGGTTAGGTTAGGCCAGGTTAGGCTTGTGTTAGGTTAGGGTTGGTTAGGCTAGGTTTGGTTTGGTCAGGTTAGGTTAGTGTTGGTTTGGTTTGGTCAGGTCAGGTTAGGTTAGGCCAGGTTAGGCTTGGTCAGGCTAGGTTAGGTTAGGTTAGGTTTGGTCTTCTTGCTCCTCTGTCTCTTCTCTCTTGCAGGCTCTTTCTCCTGCTCCTCTTCTTCCTCCTCCTCTTCCTCAGTGTTACCAAGACTCATAGATAAGTTAGGTTAGTCATGTGACCCTTTCCCCTTCCTCTTTCTCCCCTTGATCCTTCTTCATGGTGTCCTGTGTCCCAGTGTTCCCTGGTCAGACCTCATGCTAGACTCACAATCAGCACCCGGTACCTTCCCTGAATAACCTCGGAGCTCACAAATGATGGATCTCTAAGTGCAGCTAAAACCATATGTGTGTGTGTTTGTGACTCTTCATGTCCCTGTCTTCCTATGTGTTTGTATGTGTGTGTTTGTGTATGTACATCTTAGATTCTCATTTGTTCCTATGTGTATGTGTGGGTGTGTATGTGTGTGCCAGGTGTGTGTGTAGGCTTAACGAGGGGCAGGTAGCAGTGTGTGGTTGGTGGTGTGGAGCTTACCTGAGAGTGTACACCTGTCCTGGGTGGTGAGGCAGGTTGATTAAGGCAGGATAAGGTGGATTGATCTTACCTGTGGAGAGTTTAGGTAATAAGGATGATAATTTTAGGGGCTTGATTTTATTTTGTAGTAAAGTTAAGGTTATTTTTTATTTGTAGTTTTTTTTATTTATTTCATTTTTTTACCTGTAGTTTAGGTTTTTAATACTAAGTTCTTTTTCACTGTAACCCAAACTTTGCACAAATAAAGTTCAACTTGACGAAAAAATTATGGTGCCTTGTTTTTGAGAGAAAGGTCTTGTAAATAGTAAGCTGATTTTTATTATTATTATTATTATTATTATTATTATTATTATTATTATTATTATTATTATTATTATTATTATTATTATTTACTTATCATTTTCAAGATAAAGAAAGACAGAGAAACAGAGGAGAGTATTAACTTATTTCTTTGCTTAGTATATTTTGACATGCAAGATAAAGAAAGAAAAGACAGAGAGAGAGAGAAAAAGAGAGAGGGACAGAGAAAGAGCGAGGATATTTTGTTTAAGAGAATTGTTTTTGTAAAGAGAGCAGGGGAGGATACAGTGCTGGGAGTTGTGGAGAGATTAGAGGTAGAAGGAAGGAGACCAGTTGGTAGGCCTAGGAAAACGTGGAGAAGGTATATACAGGAAGACTTGGGATTGATGGGATTGGATGAGCATCGGGCGGAAGACAGAGTAGAATGGAGGAAAAAGAGAGCAGGGGAGGATACACTGCTGGGAGTTTTAGAGTGATAGGAGGTAGAAGGAAGGAGACCAGTTGGTAGGCCTAGGAAAACGTGGAGAAGGTGTACACAGGAAGACTTGGGATTGATGGGATTGGATGAGCATCGGGCGGAAGACAGAGTAGAATGGAGGAGAGCCATAAAGCGTCCAACCGCTCAGGTAGAGTGAAAACGGACGGTAAATGAGTTGATGATGATGATGATGACGATGATTTATATATATCTTTTTAATCTTTCCTCCTCTATAACCAACGTAAAAGCCTTTGTTCGGTGACTTGTTAATATATTTTCTCTTATTATTCATTTTTTTCCATAATTTATTCATGTCATCTTTACGCATAGGTGTATATAGCACTGTTTACGCATCTTGTTTTTACACATAAGTAGTTTTTTTATTATCATTATTATTATTATTATTATTATTATTATTATTATTATTATTATTATTTCACGGCATGATAAAATGGTTTTGTCCGCACCACCACCACCACCACCGCTACCACCACCACCCCCCCCTCACCTGCCTTCACCTCACCTGTCCCTTAACGACCCTTCCTCCGCCCTCGCTAATCCCTCATTCTAATCCTTCTTCTTATTGTAATTTTATCTTATTATTATTATTATTATTATTATTATTATTGTTATTGTTATTGTTATTATTGTTATGCTAATTGTTTGTATTTATATTATTATTTATCTTTTATTTTTATTTATTTATTTATTTATTATTTTTTTTTTAATGGCAGAAATATTTTTAATTGTTCAAAGCAGTTTCCCATAAAATTTCTTCTTTCCTTTTTTTATATTTATTTATTTTTTAATTGTATGTAATATCAGAAGGTTAGCAAAGCACCAAGAAAACAACAACAACAACAACAATAATAATAATAACAATAATAATAATAATAATAATAATAATAATAATAAATAAACTTCACAAAGACGAACGAAGCATTTATAATTAATATACCAACATGTACAGCATATTACAAGACTGTTTATAAATGTACATACCGATACTGGAGCACTGTGAATAGTAGTAGTAGTAGTAATAGTAGTAGTAATAGTAGTAGTCGTAGTAGTAAGGCTTGTTAATCCCATACAGCCCAAAATATCATGTGTACAAAAATACCAAAAATACCACACATGTACACATAAACCCAACACACACACACACACACACACATACATACATACATACATACATACATACACATATCTTGCATAATGCCTCAAATGATGTATGATGTATGTTAATGTATGTTCCTTCACCAGCATTGCATACATACATACATACATACATACATACATACATACATACATATACATATCTTGCATAATGCCTCAAATGATGTATGATGTATGTTAATGTATGTTCCTTCACCAGCATTGCATATCCACGTCTTGCTAATATATTTATGATTTTAATTGCACTTTCTTCCCGTCATGTACAGATTAATACACAATCCGCTCAGCCATCAATATCTCCCTTATCCATCGTTCGTCGCTCTCTTATCCATCCCTATCCATCTTTATTCATCACTTATCCACATTTATCCACCCTTCTTCATCCATATCCACTCAGCTCCCCACTTATCTCTCATCCACCTAACAATCCTTATCCACTATTTATCCGCTATTTACATCTCTCCTATCCGCTCAGCCATCAATATCTCCCTCATCCATCGTTCGTCGCTCTCTTATCCATCCCTATCCATCTTTATTCATCCCTTATCCACATTTATCCACCCTTCTTCATCCTTATCTCTCATCCACCTAACAATCCTTATCCACTATTATTCATCATTGTCTGCTCCGCTATTTACATCTCTCCTATCCGCCCAGCTATCCAGTTTCCACTATCCATTCACATTTATAAACACCATCACACATATACAGATTTATCCACTATCCACTCAGCCATCAGTATCTCCCTTATCCATCCTTAATCCGTCTCTTATCCATCCCTATCCATCATTATTCATCCCTTATCCACACAGCTATTCACATATTCCGTATCCACTCAGCTCCCCACTTATCTCTCATCCACCTATCCATATCCACTATTATCCATCATTATCCAATCATCTGCATCTCTCCTATCCACCCAGTTTCCACATATCCACTCACATTTATACACACACTATCACACACTCCACACAGCCATCCACATCTCTCCTCCACCTAGCTAGTCATCCACAGCGCCGGCACTCCTCCACGCAGCCAGGCACTCCCTCACTGGCCCCCCCGGCACCGAGGCATTAGGTGAAGGTGGCACTGCACGCATGACACTTTTCCAGGTGCCAAGCGTGACTGGGGGAGGAGACGCAGGGCAGGGCAGGGCACCAGGCACCCCCTCCACCACCACTGCCACCACCGCCACCACCACCACGGGCACCCCAGAGGACCGTGGAACCACACCAGAGCGAGTGGAGTTTGAGAATTCACTGGTGGAGCAGAGTGACGAGGAGGAGTACCTGTCGGAGGATGAGTGGACGGACCGCAACTTTGGGGCCTCGGCGAATGAGCTGGATGAGTCGGATGGCGAGGACAGCGACTACTCAGACCTCAGGTGGGTGAGCGGATGTTATTTTTTTTTTCTATTTATTTATTTATTTATTGGGGGATGCCCTTGAACTATTTCCTCTTCCGTAAATGAATAAATAAATAAATAAAAATACACACACACACACACACACACACACGTATTATTTTTTTTTTCCCATGGACTGTTTCCTCTACTGTAAAAATAAAATACACACACACACACACACACACACACACACACACACACACACACACACACCCTTACCCAAACACCCCCTCCCTCCCTCCCCCACAGTGACGAGGAAGCGGAGGACGAGGAGATGGAGTTCCTTGAGGGCGGCGGAACACTGACGGCGGCTGAGACGCGGCGGCTGGCTGAGTCTTGGCAGCGGAGGTACTCGACGGACCGACTCGACGATGACTCACCAGCACACTCCGGCCACGACTCCGAGTCTGACCTGGACTCCGACAACTTCAGTGAGGAGTACGGGGCAGAAGGTCAGTACAGTATTTATATATTAATTCCCTTACAACACATTCCATTCACCCTCTTGCTTTACCAGTACCCCTAGTCAGGAGGTCATCCCTGTGCACCTCTTCAAGCTCCCTCACTGCCCTGAGCACCATGATTAAGCCATTTGTCGTAAGGAAAGCAGGTTTCTTCCCGTCGCTGGTACACGGTAAAGCCACAAATTTGGCCCGTCGCTGCTACCGGGTTAAGCTTCCTATCCCATCCTTCTTTTACCTCTCAACCTAACCATCACCGTCACCACCACCACCACAGGGGATGAGAGCCACACTGCCACGGAGGGTGAGGGCGGCGAGGATGATGACGAGGAGGAGGAGGAAGGGGAGGCTGTCAAGCGGGCGCGGGAGCTGCGACGCCTGGAGGTCAACATTGACGTCACGGCGCCGCCCAGGAAGGCCGAGACCTCTGACAGCGGCTCAGACACAGAGGTGAGCGCTTCTTTATTTATGTTGTTTATTTATCTGTTTTTGCATTTTTTTTCTTCTAATTTTGCATCTTTTTATGTGTTTTTATATTTTTCATTACATGTCAGTTATGAATTTAAGATAAGATAAGATAACTTTATTGTCACATTGAATAGAAAATAAGCTCATTGTTTGTTTTTCTGTTTTATTGCTGTTTTATTACTTCCTGCGTGTGTTAATTTGATTACAGCCATCACAAACCCTCTAATTATGTATAGTAAACCGTCAATATAATGGACTAATTGGGGGAGGGGGGGGGGGACTTAGTCTGTTAATGCTGAAAGTCTGTTATAAATTTAAAGCTATGTACATTAACACCGATGAACCTAATAAATGTAGGGGTATATTAAACTACAAATTACTTTCCTTCATTAATAACAGTAATAAGAATACCAACCCCCCCACCCCACCCCACCCCTACCCCACCCCTATAGGAACAGCGAGTAGCGGGCTTTTTTTTTTCATTATTGTTTCCTTTCTTTTGCCCTTGAGCTGTTTCCTTTACTGTAAAAAAATAAATAAATAAGCTTCCTATCCCTCCAGGTTGCCAGTGACGAGGAGAGTGAGGAGAGCGACACACAGATCGACACTGACTCAGAGTTCGCCGACGACCACGTGCCGCCCGGACCCCCTAAGGAGATCCCAACCATCATCATCAACGAATCTCCGAACCACCGGCAGGAGAGCCCCGCGCCGGACGACAAGGGCGGGGGCCGGGAGGGGGAGCCGCACCCTAGCCTAGTGGCACAGCGCATTGACCTTGGCCGGGATGGGGGCGAGGGGGAGTGGGTGAAGGAGAACGGGGAGAAAAGCGCAAGTCTGACGAACTTAAACGAGAGTAGTCAGACGAACCCCAGAGCAGAGCAGCTGAGGCGTCTCCTGCAGCGGACGGACTCGACGGAGGCCATAGCAGCCCAGCGCGCCCTCCAGCTTAAGCGCCAGTACCTCCTCGGCGAAAACTCCAACCTGCCGAGGAAGTCCGTCTCCACCGCCGACCTCGGGAATAGGTTCAAGAGCTTCATGGACAAGATTTCCGAGACGCAGAAGATGCTCAACCCGGCGCCGCAGCCCTCCGCCGCCATGCAGGCCTTCATGAGCACCTCCTCCGTCGCCTCCCTGCGCAGCCCCTCCTCCTCACCCTCCTCCCCGCAGCTCACCGTGCGCTCCGTCTCGCTCCCACACGGCGACGACACCACCACCCCAACCACAACCGGGTCATCCTCGCCCCCCACCACCACCGCCGGGGAGACCAAGGATGTGGGGGATAAGGTGGACAAATCCGCCATCACCACACGTATTGAGAGTTCAGTGTATCCGCGGGAGGGGACGCAGGGAGGGGGGGCGTTGAAGGGCTTCCCAGACACCTCAGAACTGGAGCAAGGCCATGAGAAAGCCATAGAAGTGGAGGAATGTCTCGGCAGAATCCCAGTCTCCGAGAGCAGTAGCGAGTCGAGCAGTGAGTCCAGCAGCAGCGGGGACTCAGACTACGACAACGTGCCCCCTGGAAGCAAGTGGTCGCCCCCGAAAAAATCCCCGACGGCTATCGAGCTCAAGCAACGCACCAGCACTGGGGTGACAGACAGCGCCTTCAGCGACGACACGGCCACTGACCCCCAAGGAAAGACCGCACCCCAGAGTGACAAGCCGTGGGTGATAGACGATGCGGTAAGGGGCGATAAGAGAGGGGAGAGTGACGACGATGTGTTCGGTCAGTCCGGTGGCGATGGGGACAACGGGGCCGAGACGGTGAACCAGGAGCTTGTGTTGGCCAATGCCCCGAGGTCGCTGGATGGGCTGTATATTGGCACGCCGGTAACGCTACAGGACGAGGAGGAAGAGGAGGAAGGGAAGAAGGCGATAGAGACCAAAAACCCGATCTTCAGCCTCGCGGACGAACGGAGAGAAAAGGAGACGAAAGAGAGGATAGAAAGGGAGGTAGAGGAACATAGAGAGAGTAAAACGGAGATAGAAAGCACAGAAATAGAGCCTGAGAAAGAGGAGATAGAGGATGAAACTGTCGACGAGCTCTTCAACAAGCTAGCCAGCGACGCGGTGGAGGACATCGACAAATTCTCCGAGCTTGTGGAATCATCAACAGCGAACTACAACGGCTTCCCCTTCACCGACGACGCTGGACTCAAAGAAAACGAGGCGCCGGTGATAGCCTGTGATAAAGAGGGGAAGAGGAAGGAAGGCAGAGAGAGTGAACACGAGGAAGAGAAGTTCGACAGTGTTACAAAGAGAGACATAGAGAGTGAGAGAAAGAGTGAATTAGAGGAGGCATTAGGGAGTGAGGCAAAAAGAGACAAGGCTGTGGACAGTGAGATAAGGAGGAAACAGGACATAAGGAGTGAGACGGAGAGAGAACTTGACGTAGAAGGTGACACGAAGATAGATAAGGCCTTGGACAGTGTGGCAAAGAAAGATTTAGAGTTACAGAGCGTGGCAGACAGAGACCTGGACTTGAGAACTGTGCAGGAGAAAGAACAAGGAGAGAGAAGCATCAAGGAGAGTCCACCCACGCCAACCGACATCCGAATAGCACTAACCAAGGACTCGGAGAAGCAACCAGATAAGCTTAGTCTGAGTCCGAGGCATTTAGCGGACCCCTCCTCGCTCACACCCAGCCCCAGCGAGGAGCTCCACCCGCCGCCCACGAAGGAGAGCTTGTCCAGTCCGGAGGAAGGGCGGGAGTACACGGAAACGGAGCTGTCGGACTGGGCGGGCGACAACGAGGGGGTGAGTGCCGGCGAGGACTTAGAGGTGGAGGTCAACGAGCGTGACCGGTCATCGACGAAAGCGCCGAGGTCACGAGGGATCGCCCGCATCGCCTCCGAGGAAAGTCTTGGCGATACGGACTCGGCGATCTCGAGTGGGCAGAACTTAAGCGCAACACCGGCTAAACCCCCGACGTCCTTGGCCGATCTGGATGGTATAGAGTTTATGGACACGAGTGAGAGTGCCAGCAGCCCCGAGGAACAGAGTCACCAGAAACAAGGCTACCGGAAACTCGAGGAGGACACGCCGACTACCCCGCTAGCGCCCCAGATCTCGCTGCTTGGGGATAGTGCGCCGCCGGGTGAGGACTCCCCCCACAGCAGCGGCAGCCAGTCCGACAGCACCAGCACGGAGCTTGACACGTCCCAGAGCAGCGTCCAGGAGGCACCCAGCGGCGGGGGAGTGCCAGAGGGCCAGGAGAGTGCCGCCCAGCCTGCCAAAAGCATGTCAGAGCCGCCGTCTCTCAGCGAACCCCAGGCCAAGGTGAACGGGGAAAAGCGCCACGACTCATTCGAGGACTACACATCCCCACGGCGTTACGAGGGCTACATCCCGAGGTTCAGGGAGCGCATGAGTCCCTTCGGCTATGTGCGGGACTCCATCGACATCCAGAAGAGCTCCTCCAAGTCCTCCCTCACCTCCAGCCCCAGTGTGAAGGAGGAGGAGGATAAGGAGGTGGAGGCAGCGCCGAGACTCACCCCCGAGGAGATTCCGAGAAAGTCAAAGTCGGTCTCACCCAACACGGCCAAGAAGCAGATCGAGACGAGCCTGAAGAGCAAGGACAAGGAGAAGGAGAAGGACCTGATCAAGGAGATGGTCATGTCCAGGATCACGCGGCGCAGCGCAGAGAAGACGCCGAGACGAAGCTCACGCACGTCGCCGAGCCCACTGTCCTCAACCAGCTCCCGGACGTCACTCTTCAGCCCTCAGTCATCGCAGGAAAACCTCTTGGAGAAGTTTAACCAGCCAGCCAGTCCACCAGTCACTCAGCCTGCCACTCATCCACTCACTCGGCCAGCCAGTCAGCCCCCCAGTCAGCCTCCCAGTCAGCCTCCCAGTCAGCCTCCCAGTCAGCCCCCCAGTCAGCCTCCCAGTCAGCCCCCCAGTCAGCCCCCCAGTCAGGCCGCCAGCCAGACCGAGGAAGGCAACAAGAAGCCCATCCACGTGGAGCGCCATCCACTGCTGCGGCTGGACACGGTGCAGCAGGAGTTCCCGGACAGCGGCCAGACCTTCGGCGCCGAGGAGAACCGGTCCAAGATACGCGTCGGCACCTTCTTCCGCGACGACAGTGTCCTCGGCGGCCCAGAGTGGGGCGGCGGCCTGCACGAGGCGAGCGTCCCCTTCGCAGATGACATTCAGGAGGACGAGGTGTTTGAGGTGGGGGAGGAGGCGCTGAAGGGCCTCCTGGCGCCCCGACACCGCAGCCCCGCAGCGAGGCGCGGCACGGGCCCCGACACCCCCCGCCCCAAGCTGCCCGCCACCCCCCTCACACACCCCGAGAAGTTCCCCAGCCCCCCCGTCACCTTCCCTGGCCCCCCCGCTGGCCCCCCGCCTCCCAGCCCTGACCCCCCCACCCCCAGAGGCATCATGGCCCCCACCAGTGTCTCAGCCCCACCCAGAAAAATTTCAGCCCCTGCCAACCTCAAGATCATCCCCAGAGGCTCCCCCGGCCCTGCCTCACCCCCCACCCCCACCACCCCTACCACCACCACCACCCCGGCCGCCACCTCCGTCACCCCTGTGCCCCTGCGGCCTCACCGAGCCGGCAGCCACGCCCGCGGCGGCTCCACCCCCACTGGCGAGCGGCCGCTGTCCACGCCTAACCTGGGCGTGGCTGCGGACCGGGAGCGTGCGCGGGAGGAGGCGCGCGGCCGGGCCAAGCTGCTGACAGACCGCGACCTTGGCCTGAGCCCGCCCACCACCGCCGACAGCCTGCGGGAGAAACTGAGGAAGGGCAGCGAGGGGGAGGCCGACGCCCCCACATCAGCCCCGCCAGCAACCCCGCGCTCCGGCAAGGCAGCGGATGTCACACCGGCCGCCCCCGCCAAGGACAAGGAGGAGCGTGTGCGTGAGCTTCTGGAGGAGCAGCGGCAGCGGCAGCGTGAGAGCGGCGAGCCCTCGGCGGAGGCGGCCAGCAAGGAGGACCGTGTGAGGGAGCGCCTGGAGGAGTACCGGCAGCGGCAGCGTGGCGGCGGCGGCGGCAGTGTTGCAGTGAGGAACGGCGGCGGCGGCAGCAGCGACGGCGGCGGCCGCCCCAACAGCCAGCTGCTGCGCCGCCACACCCACCGCCCGTCACTGCTGGAGCTGGAGTCCCTGCAGGTGTTCACGGCCGGCCTCGCACCGCCCAGTAAGTCCGCCTCCTGCTCCTCCGTGCCTCTCTCCGGGGCCGCGACTCTCACCCACACCCCCCCCCTCCCCTGCCGCGACTCCACCACACCAACCCCCCCTGCCCCTGTTCCCCCTGCCCCCTCCTCCTCCACCACAGCCTCCTCCACCACCACCACCCCCGCCAGCCAGCCCTTGCAGGAGTCGCTGCCTGAGAAAAAGTCCTCCGGGAAGAAGTCCAAGGACCGGGAGAGGCGGCGCAGCCTGATCCAGGTGTTCGCAGGTGAGTCCGGCGCCGGGCTGCTGCATGGTGCTGTGCTGGCCTCTGCTGCTGTGCTGGCCTGTGGTGCTGCTGTGCTGGCCTGCCTGCCGCCAACACTCAGGCTGGGGTGCTGTGGTGCTGCCCTCATGATCTGCTTCCCTCACGCCTCACTCAATAACCATTAACCACTAGAATAAGGATGTTTTAACCCCTAACATAAGAACTGTGAAGCACTGAAAGGATGTTTGCTTCAACACTTACCTAAACATTTTAATCACAGCTCACTAACTAACAGGTCTTGGCCTTCCTGACACAGCGTTGTAGCCTTCGTTAACTGTTAGAATAAGGAAGTTTTTAGCCTCAAGAGTAAGGAAATTTTTAGTGCCTTTACTGCTGGAATAAGGAAGTTTTTAGGCTCTAGAATAAGGAAATTTTTAGTGCCTTCACTGCTGGAATAAGGAAGTTTTTAGGCTCTAGAATAAGGAAATTTTTAGTGCCTTCACTGCTGGAATAAGGAAGTTTTTAGGCTCTAGAATAAGGAAATTTTTAGTGCCTTCACTGCTGGAATAAGAATGATTTAACCACTAATATAAGATTTTTCAGCCTAAATCTTAAGGTTGTGAAGGAAGTTTTCAACACCCACTAAAGCATTTTGTATTGCTAACAGTTTTTGGCCTTCCTGACAGAGCATTTTTTAGCTTCTATTAAACACCTGAATAAGGGATTTTTGACACTTTTATCACTAACTAGGTTCAGTGTGATGACTCAAGGTACACGACCACTGCTAGCCTGAGGGGGCATGGATTAACCCGGTAGCAGCGGGGATCATGTTTCTTAATGGTCCCTCTAAGCGAGAAAAATGAGAAAAAATCACCTCTCACACAAACCATTTCATAATACATATCGAAGCATTTGTGATCAGATTATGTATCATCCATATTTGGGGGTTTATATCATGGCACAAATTTGGCCCGTCGCTGCTACACGGTAAAGCCACAAATTTGGCCCATCACTGCTACACGGTAAAGCCACAAATTTGGCCCGTCGCTGCTACATGGTAAAGCCACAAATTTGGCCCGTCGCTGCTACACAGTAAAGCCACAAATTTGGCCCGTCACTGCTACACGGTAAAGCCACAAATTTGGCCCGTCGCTGCTACACTGTAAAGCCACAAATTTGACCCGTCGCTGCTACACGGTAAAGCCACAAATTTGGCCCATCACTGCTACACGGTAAAGCCACAAATTTGGCCCGTCGCTGCTACACGGTAAAGCCACAAATTTGGCCCGTCGCTGCTACACAGTAAAGCCACAAATTTGGCCCGTCACTGCTACACGGTAAAGCCACAAATTTGGCCCGTCACTGCTACACGGTAAAGCCACAAATTTGGCCCGTCGCTGCTACACGGTAAAGCCACAAATTTGGCCCGTCGCTGCTACACGGTAAAGCCACAAATTTGGCCCGTCGCTGCTACACGGTAAAGCCACAAATTTGACCCATCGCTGCTACACGGTAAAGCCACAAATTTGGCCCGTCGCTGCTACCAGGTTAAGGCTTGTGGCTGAGGAATGATGTGCTGCAATGTCCGTTTCTCTCTCTCTCTCTCTCCCGGCACCTGAACGTTTTTTTATGATGCACAGTTTTGGGAGCATGCAATGGAAGTCCTGTTGATTGTTTACTTATATATTTATTTATTACTTTGTGTGATTCTGAAAAGGTTGAAGGGAATTTGTTTTTTTCTGGTTTATTTGCTTGAGAGTTTTGCATGGGTTTTCTGGTTATTTTTTTGTGTTCATTGTTTTTTTATGAGCACTGGCTTGATGATCTTGATTTTGCAACTACAAGGGAGATTAAATAAGTGAGGGCAATTGCATGCTTGTATATATAAGAGGAAAAGAACAATGCATAAGAAAAAAGAGGAGAGCACACTTACCCCTTCCACTTACCCTTAGATATATATGCAATTGAGTTAGTTTTCTTTTTATAATGATTTGGACATATAAACTCCCCCTCCCATCATCCCCCTAAAATATATATATGCAATTGAGTTAGTTTTCTTTTTATAATGATTTGGACATATAAACTCCCCCTCCCCTCGTCCCCCTAAAATATATATATGCAATTGAGTTAGTTTTCTTTGTATAATGATTTGGACATATAAACTCCCCCTCCCATCGTCCCCCTAAAATATATATATGCAATTGAGTTAGTTTTCTTTGTATAATGATTTGGACATATAAACTCCCCCTCCCATCGTCCCCCTAAAATATATATATGCAATTGAGTTAGTTTTCTTTTTATATTGATTTGGACATATAAACTCCCCCTCCCCTCCTCCCCTAAAATATTTATATGCAAGAGAGTTAGTTTTCTTTGTATAATGATCTGGGAATTAGGGTTGAGGCTGGGCGCTGAAAATATAAGAAAGAAAGAAATCGCAATATAAATTAGGATGCCTCGAAAATTACAAACATTCATCGCAAAAAGAAAAAGAAAACTCATCTAATACTTACTCTTCCCTCTTCTCCTCCTCCTCCTCCTCCTCCTCCTCCTCCACAGGCATGTTCAGCAAATCCGATGACAAGAAGAAAACCGATCACGCAGCGGAAGCGAGCGACCCACACTCCGCCGCCTCCACCACTGCCCCCTCCACCTCCACCACCCATGCCCCCGCCCCGCCCCCCTCGGCCGCCGCCCCGCTGGACACCCCCAAGGCAGCTCCGCCCCCTAAGAGCCCCTCCACCGTCAGGGATCGGCTCTCAAAACTTCGGTTGTCGAGATCGAAGGAGAAGAAAAAGGTGAGGGAGGATATGGGGGTTTGTTGTTGTTGTTGTTGTTGTTGTTGTTGTTGTTGTTGTTTTCCCATCAGGCAAAGAATGGGCGTTGGTATAGAAAGGAACACACAGAATTAATCTATGCCTTTCTTCTAAGAGTGGGAACAGAGAGAAAAGAAGATGGATTAGATTCCTGTATATATCTCCGTCTTGCCCTCTGTCTGTCTGTCGCTAAGAATAGAAAGACGTTATTAGACTCCATCGCATCTTGTCTGTATTTTTGAGTTGATAGAAAAGACGAAACACACGAGTTGATGATGTATATTAGCTTTGTGTGCTTTTGTGTCTTGGAATGATGATTTTGAGTTGATAGGAAATAGGAAAAACACATGAGTTGATGATGTATATTAGCTTTGTGTGCTTTTGTGTCTCGGAATGATGATTTTGAGTTGATAGGAAATAGGAAAAACACATGAGTTGATGACGTATATTAGCTTCATGTCCTTTCGTGTCTCGGAATGATAATTTTGAGTTGATGATGTATATTAGCTTCATGTCCTTTCGTGTCTCGGAATGATAATTTTGAGTTGATAGGAAATAGGAAAAACACATGAGTTGATGATGTATATTAGCTTCATGTCCTTTCGTGTCTCGGAATGATGATTTTGAGTTGATAGGAAAGACGAAAAACAGATGACATATATTAGCTTTGTGTCCTTTTGTGTCTCGGAATGATGACAAACTTCTTCTCCGCCCCCAGCAGGCCGAGAAGGGTCGATCAACCAGCGTGGATGACTCGAGTGGACGGCACGACGGCCAGGATCCCCGGTCCGCCCTGTCCCTCCCAACCTCCCCCTCCCGCCGCCCGCTAACTCTCTTCCCCTCACCCTTCACTAAAGCCTCCCCTCCACCTCAAGCCTCAGGTGACTAACAAACACACACACACACACACACACACACACATTAAGTCATAAGAGATGGGTTTTGGTGGTGAAATGTGATGTTTTTTGGGGTTTGTTTTGGTGGTGACGGTGTTGGTGGAAAGTGATGAGTTTGGTGGTGAATTTTTGCTTTTGGTGATGGGGGTTGTGGTGATGGAAGGTGGTGTTGGTGGTGGTGGTTGTGGTGGTGGTTGCTGGAGTTTTGGTTTTTGACTGGTGGTGGTGATGGTGGTGGTTGGTGTTGATAATGGTGGTGGTGGTGTTTAATTTAGCTTCTTCATTCATTAGGTCGATGGTGGTGATGTAGGTGGTGATATTGGTGGTGACTAGATAGTGGTGTTATTTATTACTAGTGGTGGTGATGGTGGTGATGGTGCTATTACTGGTGGTGGTGAGAGAGTGGTGTTTGTGGTGGTGATGGTGGTGATGGTGCTATTACTGGTGGTGGTGAGAGAGTGGTGTTTGTGGTGGTGATGGTGGTGATAGGGTGTGTATGTAGAGTGTGGCTAAACTATGATATACAATAGACATGTTTTCTATCAATGTTTAGTGCCTTCAAGAATAGAATTTTTCGGGGTAGACAACAATATTTTTTAGTCTATCCATCTCTATCTCTGTCTCATGTCTCTGGGTAGGTTGTGAAGGAGGGAATAGAGAGAAAAATAGATGGACTATATTACTGTATATATCTCTGTCTCACTCTGTCTGTCTGTCTCTCGGAAATGCTACATAAAAATACGTTATTGGACTTTCTTGTTACTGTATTTTTGAGTTGATTAGGAAAGAGGAAAGAGAGAAAAATAGATGGATTAGATTACTGTATATATCTCTGTCTCACTCTGTCTCTCTGTCTGTCTGTCTCTCGGAAATATTAAAAAAGACATTATTGGACTTTCTCTCTTCTTATCTGACTTATTTATTTGATTAGGAAAGAGGAAAGAGAATAGTTTACGATGGTTTGTTTTTCTGCCTTTGTGTCTCGGAATGATAAACTATATTGTCCTTTTTTTCCCTTCTTTATTTCTCTGTTTCTCTTCTTTTCTTAACTCCATCCATCTTCAGTTGGTTAGAAAAGAGGAAGGGGATGGATTACCTTATTGTATACAGTCTCGCTCTCTCTGTCTGTCTGCCTCTCAGATAGATGAAGATGGAAGGAAGATGTTAATAGGCTCTATCTCATCTTGTCCGTCATTGAGTTGGTTCAGAAAGAGGAAAGATGGTGTTTATTATCTATTTCTCCTGTGGTGTTTTGGAATGATAAGGAACTATATTGGGTTTTATTTTCCTTTCATATTCCTACATTTTCTTATCTCTCTTATTTTTTAGAGGAAGATTAGATTCATTGATGGAATTGTCTCATTCTCCTTTAATTTCTGTCTGTCTTTCACTCGGTTGATTGGACAGTTGGTTGGTTGACTTGGTTTTGTCTTGCTCAAGCTTGGTGGAGGTGGTTCTTGTGTTCATCTTGCCCTAGCTTGGTTGATTTTGTTTCATCATCCCATAGCTTGGTTGACGGCGTTCTTGTGTTCATCTTGTCCTAGCTTGGTTGACTTGGGTTCGTGTTCCCATAGCTTGGTTGACGGCGTTCTTGTGTTCATCTTGCCCTAGTTTGGTTGACTTGAGTTCATGTTCCCATAGCTTGGTTGAGGTGGTTCTTGTGTTCATCTTGCCCTAGCTTGGTCAACTTGGTTCTTGGTTGTGTTTTCCCTACCAACCCAACTTGCCCCATCTTGCCCTAGCTTGGTCATCTTGGTTCTTGGTTGTGTCTTCCCTACCAACCCAACTTGCCCCATCTTGCCCTAGCTTGGTCAACTTGGTTCTTGGTTGTGTCTTCCCTACCAACCCAACTTGCCCCATCTTGCCCTAGCTTGGTCAACTTGGTTCTTGGTTGTCTTCCCTACCAACCCAACTTGACCCATCTTGCCCCCTTTCCCTTGTTCCTCCCCTAAACTCCTTTACTCTAGTACTCTCACAGCATTTTGGTTTGTCGTAGTAAAATAGTAATGTGTTTATTAGTATCAATATTTTTTTGTAGACTTTTGGTGTAGTGTTTGTAAAGAGATGTTTGTGTACGTATTGTGTGTTTGTGTGTTTGTTCTTGTTTGTTGGTTGTAGTTGTTTGTGGATTTGTTTCTTTGTTTGGTTGGTTTGTGTTGAGGTTATTTGTTTATTTATTCATTCATCTATTTTTTTTGTATATCTTCTTTTTAGTGGGTTTAAGTTTTCTTGTTTATTTTTCCTTTTTTTAATGTGATTTTTTTTTGTTCCTAATTATTTTTTTTTTCAGCATTTCTCTTTATTTTGTTATTTGTTCTATCTGTATTTTCTTTATTTCTTGTTCTCCTTTTTTTTCTTTTAATTTCTTTTTTTTGTGTGTGATTTATGATATTTTAGGGCAGTATATATTTTCCTATTTTATTTTATTTGTTCTGTGTATTAATGATTGTGTGTTTATATTTTAACAAAGTCCTATTTTTTTAGTTCCCATTTAATACATTTTCACTTATTATTTAAATCACAACATTCATTTATTTCATTTATCAGTAATTTATTTCCTTAGTTTAGTATTTTTGGGGGTAGATGATATTTTTTTTAGTTTATCCAATAATTATACATTTTCACTTATTATTTAAATCACAACATTCATTTATTTCATTTATCGGTAATTTATTTCTTTAGTATTTTGGGGGGTAGATATTTTTTTTAGTTTATCCAATAATTATACATTTTTACCACTTGTCTAAATCATAACATTCTCTCATTTAATATATTCCTTATTTTAATATTTTTGGAGGGTAGACAATTATATTTTTTTAAGCTATCCAATATCATGCATTTTTACCTTTTGTCTCAATCATAACATTTTCTCATTTATCAGTAATTTATTCCTTTAGTTCAACATTTATTAGTCCATCCAATGTCATAAAATTTGACCTCATGTCTAATTTATAACCCATTTAATTATTTCCTTATTTTCATATTTTTGGGGGTGGCTGATAATATTTTTTTAGTCATCCGATAATATATTTTTAGTTATCCAATAATATTTTTTTTAGTCCATCCAATATCATAGTGTTTTACCTCTTGCCTTATTTATAACCGTCACTTCAGTATTTCCTTGAGTTTAACGTTTTTTGGGGTAGACAACAATATATTTTAGTCTATCCTTTTAACATTCTCTAATTTATTCCTTAGTTTGACATTTTTCGGGGTAGACAACAATATTTTTTAGTCTATCCTTTTAACATTCTCTAACTTAATTTATTCCTTAGTTTGATATTTTTTCGGGGTAGACAACAATATTTTATAGTCTATCCTTTTAACATTCTCTAACTTAATTTATTCCTTAGTTTGATATTTTTTCGGGGTAGACAACAATATTTTATAGTCTATCCTTTTAACATTCTCTAACTTAATTTATTCCTTAGTTTGATATTTTTTGGGGGTAGACAACAATATTTTTTTAGTCTATCCTTTTAACATTCTCTAACTTATTCCTTAGTTTAACATTTTTCGGGGTAGACAACAATATTTTTTAGTCTATCCTTATAACATTCTCTAACTTAATTTATTCCTTAGTTTGACATTTTTCGGGGTAGACAACAATATATTTTAGTCTTTCCTTTTAACATTCTCTAACTTCTTCCTTAGTTTGACATTTTTCGGGATAGACAACAACATTTTTTAGTCTATCCTTATAACATTCTCTAACTTATTCCTAATTTTAACATTTTTTGGGGTAGACAACAATATTTTTTAGTCTATCCTTATAACATTCTCTAACTTATTCCTAATTTTAACATTTTTTGGGGTAGACAACAATATTTTTTAGTCTATCCTTTTAACATTCTCTAACTTAATTTATTCCTTAGTTTGACATTTTTCGGGTAGACAATAATATTTTTTAGTCTATCCTTTTAACATTCTCTAACTTATTCCTTAGTTTAACATTTTTCGGGGTAGACAACAATATTTTTTAGTCTATCCTTTTAACATTCTCTAACTTATTCCTTAGTTTAACATTTTTCGGGGTAGACAGCAATATTTTTTAGTCTATCCTTTTAACATTCTCTAACTTATTCCTTAGTTTGACATTTTTCGGGGTAGACAACAATGTTTTTTAGTCTATCCTTATAACATTCTCTAACTTATTCCTAATTTTAACATTTTTCGGGGTAGACAACAATATTTTTTAGTCTATCCTCATAACATTCTCTAACTTAATTTATTCCTTAGTTTGATATTTTTTCGGGTAGACAATAATACGTAATTCTTACCACCTAGACCTTAATGAGTTTCACGTTAGCCTTGATGAGTGAGTGAGTGGCGCACCAGTAGCGAGTGATTCATGAGTCTTTCACCGGATGTGATTTTTATCTACTTAGTGTGTGACCTAACTACTCTAAGGCGCTGCATTTGAGTGTGTAACCCGCATAAGACTGGATCCCTCTCATGTAGTTTCCAATCCTCTATACTTTCTTCTCTAGAGGGTCTTCTGTAGGATCCAAACCCACAAGCTGTCTTCCATTCTCCTCTTCAGCACCTTCGTTTTGTCCCGGTTTTATCTCCTTGTTAATGTTTCCTGTTATGTGATTTAAGTCCCATTGCGTTATTTCCCTGTAAACTGAACTAACCTAATCTTTGTCTTGGAAATCTCTCTATCTATCAGTTTTTCCAGCTCTTTTTCCCTTCCTGTTTTTCCTTTTTAAAGATGATATTTCCCTCTACTCAAACTCGCCTTTCATTATTTTCCTATAAGCCAAAATATCCTTCTCTTCTTTGTTTTGGAAATCTATCTTTCTGTCAGTCTTTCCATCTCTTTTTTCCCTTCCTGTTTTTCCTTTTTAAAGATGATATTTCCCTCTACTCAAACTCACCTTTCATTATTGTCCTATAAGCCAAAATATCCTTCTCTTCTTTGTCTTGGAAATCTATCTATCTATCAGTTTTTCCAGCTCTTTTTTCCCTTCCTGTTTTTCCTTTTAAAGATAATAATTCCCTCTACCTAAACTCCCATTGCATAACTTTTCAATAAGCCAGAGTTCCCTAATCTTATGTGTCTTGGAAATTGCTTTTGTCTGTTAGTATGTCCACAGAAGCGCTCTCAATCTCTCTCTCCCCTTTCAATTTTTCCATTTAAAGTTAATATTTCCCTCTACTTAAACTCCCATTGCATAACTTTTGAATAAGTCACACTAACCTAATCTTCTCTGTCTTGGTCCCTGTCACCCTGTACCCTAGAATTCTACCCTGTTTTCCATCCCTGTATCGATAACTCTTCTTCACACGACCCTATCCCCTGGCAAACACATCCGTACCCTGCCCCCTGTAACCCAGTATGCCCCTCCCTGTCACCCTGTACCCTAGAATTCTACCCTGTTTTCCATCCCTGTATCGGTAACCCTTCCTCACACTCCTCTCTCCCCTGGCAAACACCTCCGTACCCTGCCCCCTGTAATCCAGTATGCCCCGTTTCCTAGCCCTTCCCTGTCACCCTGTACCCTAGAATTTCATCCCTGTCAGTATCCCTTCCTCACACTCCTCTCTCCCCTGGCAAACACATCCGTACCCTGCCCCCTGTAACCCAGTGTGCCATGTATTCCTATGTGCCCTGGCCGAGGAAATATCTCCCAGCCCCTGTAATGCCCCCCTGTAAGCAAGTGTATGTCCTTGTATATTCATGAGTTCCTTGCACCTTACCCTTCCGCCCCTACTGTCATCTGTGTGGTGTGTGGTGCCCCTGCCCTCTGCCCCCTGCCACCACCACCACCCAGGCACCCACCACCCCTGCCTGGCCCCCCCACGGATTGAAGGTACAGTGCCGGGCCCCACACCTGGCACCATTGTTCACCTGTGTGGCTAATTGGTGGTTGGCGCTCACCTGTGTTACCTGGCGCTCACTTATACCTGACTCTTGGCTTTGTTTTGCTGCATCTCACACCTGGTTTGTTTTGGCTTGCCGTACCTGCCCTTTACCTGTTGTTGATTGGTGTTTGCTACCTGTTGATACTTACCTGTGCTGGCTTGTTTGTTTGTTTACCCGCCTACCTGCTTGTTGCCTGGTCACCTTGCTTTCCTTGTTGCTTCCACACTTGTTTTTTGTTTTGTTGGTTGATTGGTTGATTTGATTGATGTGATTTTGTGTTGATTTCTCTTGCCTTGATGTTGCTGTTTGTGTTCTTACTTCAGACTCACTGGTTTGTATGTGTTTGTTGTACATACTCACTCCTCTTCTCTACTTTCCTGTTCTCATTCTCTTCCTCCTCCTCCTCCTCCTCTTCTTTCTCCGTCTCTTCTCTTTCTTATTTTCTTCCTCCTCCTTCTCAACCTACCTTATGATGTTAAAATCACTCTTTCTGTTTCTCCTCTTCTTTCGTCTCCTAGTCTTCCTTCTCCTTCGCTTTCTCTTTCTCCTCTTCCTCATCTTAGTGATATATATATCCACATAGCAGGTCACAAAAACATTAACAAATTAAGTTTTGAAAAGATCTTTTTTGCCTATCGTGTAGCAGCATTAACACACACACACACACACACACACACACACACACACACACACAGCTCTGTAGTGCAATGGTCATCATACTCACCTCACAACTGAGAGGTCCCAGGTTCGATTCCTGGGCAGAGTGGAGACAGATGGGCAGCCTCCTTTAATCCGTTCCCCGTGTCCACCCAGCAGTGCATGGGTACCGGGTGTCAGCTGAGGGTTGTGTCCCTTCTCCAGGTGTGAGGTTTCAGATGTACCCAGAAGTCTGTCACTCTGTAGCTCCAAGCTCAGTTGAGGAGGGTATTGCTTGGTGACTGCAAATCCCATGGTGAATTATACACACACACACACACACACACACACACATATATAGCAAGCAGAGAGGAAGTTTTTAACATAACAATAACACTTTTGCCGCTATGTATTTTAACTACATGACATGCCAGCAAGCATTGAGTGTGCCTGTGGATGGAGTGACATTAACTTGCACAAGATCCTTAATGCAAGTTCCTTTACTACCACGACTGACTCTTGTTTTCCTAATCTTGGTGTGGGGCAAACTACTCCTCCTCCTCGTGTTGATATTATTGTTGGTTTTTGCCGCAGTCTGAGACAAGCATGAATCACACAAGGCCCGTATTCTCAAACATTTCAAGGCTCTCACACCCACGATTGATAAGGCTTTAGTAGAGGCTGTTGTTGGTGTTTTCATGGGTACTGTCATGAGCCTAGTGATAGTTTGACAAGGCTTCTGCACCATTAACGTGAGAACAAGGCTTTTGAAGAGGTTGTTGGTGTTTCCATGAGTAGTTTCCTGAGCCTAGTGATAGTTTGACAAGGCTTTGCACCATGAACATGAGAACAAGGCTTTAGAAGAGGTTGTTGGTGTTTCCATGAGTACTTTTCTGAGCCTAGTGATAGTTTGATGAGGCTTTGCACCATGAACACAAAAACCACTCATGAGAACCCAACTACCCTCCTTTGTGGCCTTGGGAAATACTTGTTGTGGGAGCTGAAACTGTCTGAGGATACTGGCCATAGACTCTGAAACCTTTGAAGAGTGTTGAGTGAGTTCATTGCTGTTGGTGTTTGATAATGATGTAAAAGACGTGACCTAACAAGCACATGTGACTAATGAATTGGCAAACCCGTACAGTGATATTTGAGGTAAAGGTTTTGTTGGGAAAGTGAGAACTATTGTTTGTCCATACGTATCAGAGCTAAAACAAATACATTCATGCACAGATATTATAGTTTAAGGTGTAATGAAAAACCTTTGTCTAGTTTTGAATGATTTTTAAGTCCAGAACATTAGTGTGAGTTAAGAGTATGGTTGGTAGAATAATTTAAGCGTCACATCATAAAGCGATCTAGGTGTTCAGTTTCCATAGTTTAAGGTGTTCTAAAAATTCTAGTTATTAATAGTTTTAAGAACATTAGTGTGAGTTAAGAGTATGGTTGGTAGAATAATTTAAGCTTCACATCATAAAGATATCTTGGTGTTCAGTTTCCATAGTTTAAGGTGTGCTAAAAATTCTAGTTATTAATAGTTTTAAGGACATTAGTGTGAGTTAAGAGTGTGGTTGGTAGAATAATTTAAGCTTCACATCATAAAGAGATCTTGGTGTTCAGTTTCCATAGTTTAAGGCGTACTAAAAATTCTAGTTATTAATAGTTTTAAGAACATTAGTGTGAGTTAAGAGTATGGTTGGTAGAATAATTTAAGCTTCACATCATAAAGAGATCTAGGTGTTCAGTTTCCATAGTTTAAGGTTTACTAAAAATTCTAGTTATTAATAATTTTAAGAACATTTGTGTGAGTTAAGAATAAGCTCTGTAGACTAATATAATTGTAATCCACCACCAAGACATTACAAGTAAGCAAAGGTACAGTGTTCAAATAGTTATATACCATCACCTTCTCTCCTCCACAACAAAATAAATTCACAAAGAAAATGAAAAACTTCTTATGGATAACTTTCCCAAACTCACGTAAGCTTTGGCACCACCATCATCATCATCAGAGGTGGTGGTGCCAAGGCTGCAGTGCCAGAGAGTAACGGCTTTCCTGCCCCCACAGAGGAGGAGTCTGAGGAGGAGGCGGGCACCCCATCAGGCACCCTGGAGAGGGGCCAACAGGCGCACTGGTCAGGCTCCAGCGGCCGCAAGCAGCGCAGTGCAGCGTTGAAGGCGGCGCGGCAGGCGGAGCTAAAGAGGTGAGGGGCTGGGGGGGTGAAATGAAGGGCTGTGCTAGGGAATGAAGGGTTAAAGGGAGTGACAGGAAGGGAAAGGAGGATGCTGAGTGGCTGTCTGGCAGAAGGACTGAAGGGGTAATGGGCAGGGCTGGGGTAGGGACTGTGGGCTGTGTGGCAGAAGGACTGAAGGGGTAATGGGCAGGGCTGGGGTAGGGGCTGTGGGCTGTGTGACAGAAGTTAAAGGAATAATGGACTGAAGGGACTGTCAGGAAGAGGAAGGGAAGACATTGGGCAGGAGTTTTAAGTAAGGGTTTAGGGACGGGCCAAATTTGTGGCTTCACCGTGTAGCAGCGACGGGCCAAATTTGTGCCATGATATAAACCCCCAAAATAGATGATACATAATCTGATCACAAATGCTTCGATATATATTATGAAATGGTTTGTGTGAGTGATGATTTTTACTAATTTTTCTCGCTTAGAGGGACCATTAAGAAACATGATCCCTGCTGCTACCGGGTTAAGTAAGGGTTTAGGGACTGAAGGGGCAGGGTGGGTAGAGGACTGGGGACTGGAGAGGTGCAGGGCAGAGAGGGTCCTGTGTTTTCTAAGGACAAGACAGCAGGGTGCATCAGTGTTCCCAAGGCAGGCACTTAAACCCAGGCTCTTCCTTCCCCCCCAGGCTGCGGATGGCCCAGGAGATCCAGAGGCAGCTTGAGGAGTGTGAGGTCAAGACGCGGGAGCTGGAGGAGCGCGGCGTGGCGGTGGAGAAGGCATTGCGCGGCGAGGCGGTGAGTGGCACTGACCCCACCTGGTACTCTCTCTTTCTCTCTCTCTTTTGGTCTCATCTTTTTGTGTGTGTGTGTGAGGTGGTGAGTGACGCTTCTCCCTGACTCCCATTCAGTTTTTTTTTTTCTTTATTTATTTATTTGTTATCTATTTACAGTAACGGAAAGGGAAAGACTAGCATGAACATATATATCCATGTATGTACAAAAAGCAAAAACAGTCACATCTGTGTTTATGTACGTGTGTGAGATAAGAAATAGCGTACACATATATAATTTCCAAAAACAGTCACACATGTACGTCTATATCCACATGTGTACTTACCCATGTGTGTGTGTGTGTGTGTTGTAGGGTGGGTGTGAGCGCGATGAGGCGGAGCTGATGAGTGAGTGGTTCGCCATGGTACACGAGAAGAACGCGTTGGTGCGCTGGGAGCAGGAGCTGATGGTGCGCGCCAAGGAGCTGGAGCTGGAGGACCGTCACGTCAGGCTGGAACACGACCTCCGACGGCGCATGGCCCTGTCAGGTACGCACGCACTAACACACACTAAATCACCCTTATTTATTTATATTTTCATTTTGTACGACACTCCCTGATTCCACACTCACAACATCTGATTCCCTCGCCCCAGTCTTGTATTCTCAGTCCCCTTTCTCTTCCCCTCAGCCCCTTTTCACTTCTTCTCAGCCCCTTCAGCCCTCCTTTCAGCCCCCTTAGTCCCACACTTCTTCCTGACCTAACCGAGGCTTGTGTTACAGAGAATCTAACCTAATCTATTCTTACCAAATCCTATTCATCCTAATCCAATATATCTTAGCCTAACCTGACCTAATCTAAGATAATCAAATCCAACATACTCTACCCCAATCTATTGTTACCTAATCCAGTACATCCTAACCTACAGAGCATGAGAAATCCCGCGAGGATATCGACCGCGAGGGAACCATCCTTGCGGAGATGTTGAGTATCCTGGAGCAGAAGGATGCGCTGGTCACCATGCTGGAGGAGGACAGACAGAGGTGCGGCCTCCACTACACCCCCGCCCCCCCACACACCTCCCCCTCCACCACCACCACCAACTCCACCGCCAACACTGCCTTCCGCCCTTGCTTCCACCTCCCCCCCGGCACATTACAAGCTGATTCACCTCTTATTGCCTCTAATCTAGCTCTTCTCACCTGTAATTTAGCTCATCTCACCTGTAATTTACCTTTTCTAGCACCTAATCCACCTGTTCTTGCTTCCAATCCTCCTCTCTCACTCCCTGATCCTCTCTTGTCATCCCCTAATCCTCCTCATCTAGCATCCGATCCTCTTTTCTCACACTCTGATTCTCCGATCCTACCCTCTGATCCTCTCTCATCATCCTCAAATCCTCTTCCCTTGGCATCTGATTCTCTCTTACCATCCCCTAATCCTCCTCTCCTGGCATTCAATCCTCCTGATCTTACCTCTGATTCTCACTCCCTCCCTGATTCTACACAAGCAGCATCTGATTCTCTTGTCCCGGTCTTGTATTCTCAGTCCCCTCAATCCCCTCTCTCTTCCTCTCAATCCCCTCTCGCCTCCTCTCAATCCCCTCTCTCCTCCCCTCAATCCCCTTTCTCCCCATCTCAATCCCCTTTTCCCTCCCTTCAATCCCATCAACCCTCTCATTCTGACACATCCTCTTCTAACACACCCTTCCCTCGCCTCTCTCTACCCTCCCGTCGACACAGCATCTTCGACAGTGACCCTTTGAGTCTGACCTTTGCCCCCTCCCGGCAGGCCAGGTCAAGGGCGAGTCTTTACAGCAGGTTGGCAAGGCTCAGACGCACGACCTTGCCTGACTTGACCTCTCGGGGAAGCCTGGTGACCTCTGACTCTAGCTATGCATACAAGCGCTCATTCTCTGACCCCCTCAATCCACACTTAGGCTCTAATATGTCCTTTTCAGACCATTTCTATTCTCACAAAAGCTCTTCTCTATCCCTTTCTGATGCTCTCTATCCTTACCGGCAGGCTAGTCTATCCTTTCCTGTCCCTCTGTCTCATGGTAGGATGTCTCAAGGGTCCTACAAGCCGGTATCCTTGGGCGTTAAGGAGAGGGAAAGGAGTCCGGTAGCCACAGTCTGTTGGTATGCTGTGGTGGGCGTGGTCAGCCTGTGTTCGCTGGTGTATGCTCTGGGGGTTCTTTCACTATTACTGTGGGGCTTGCCAACTCCCCCCTACCCTTTTTAGACACAGGATAAGGATAAAATAGCTTGTTCTTTTTGTTCTTTCTTTCCTATTATCACATCATCATCATCATCGTTTAACATCCACTTATTCCCTATGGTGGGGTTGGACGGGACATGAGCCTCCTCCACTGTTGCCGGTCCATAGCCATTTCTTCCGTGGTGTTCAGCCTCCTCATATCCTCCTCCACCGCCTTTCCCTAATCCCCTTTCTTTCCCTCCTGTCAGCCCCTCTCCTTCCCTCCCCTCACCCCTCACCAAGCCTTTAACACAGTCCCCCTTTAAACAGTAACCACAAGAATGGTCAGCCCCACAATGCCTGGCTTCCTCACCTCAAATGTTGTAACCACTAATGTGCTAATGTGCCTTCCTTCCCAGTGAGAGAAGGGGGCAGTAATGCAGCTGCTTAATTAAATAGTAGAAGTAATTAGTTTTAGTTGAGTCTGAGCACTGAGAACAAGTCTGTATTATGTATGTATGTACTAATGGTGCTGGCCGTGCATGTGTATGAGTATGAGATAATGAGGTGAGGGTCATTATGCTCAAGTTTGATATTACTGTAGTTAGAAGTATTGTATTTTTCTGTGAGTCTGTTCACCTGTAGCCATGTAGTGTACCTGCATGATAGTTACCTGTCCCTAACCATGTGTACAGCCTCACCTTGTTCACCTGTCCCGGCAGAAGATATCGGCTGACTGACTCACTTGATCTTGTTCCCGTGTCACTGTCAGACGCTGCCTCTCACCAAGGCGAGGCAGGCAAGACCAGCCACCTTGAGGGTGCATACACAAAGAAAGCAAGTTACCAGCTTACTGGATACTACCACCTCCACTGGCTGCCCATAACTACCTCCAGCCTGCACAGGTTGAGCAGGCAAGAATGGTCCAAACAGTCAGGGAAGTGTGTTGGAGGTGGCTGCCAGCCACGCCACACTCCAGGCCGCTTCATCCAGGCACGCCTCCACACTGGTCTGAGTCTTGGTGCAGGTTGGAGCCGGTAACCCAGGCTGGTGAACCTCCTGTCTTGGTGTATGTGCCCTGAGGCAGACCACAGACCACACCACTACCATGAACACCACCTTTACTGCCTCTGTTACCACCACCACCACCATGACCACTACTGTATTACCACTCAGACCACCTCATGTATCACCACACCTTCCATTACCACTACTCTTACTGCCACCATTATCACCAGACCACCACCATGACCACTACTGTATTACCACTCAGACTACCTCATGTATCACCTCACCTTCCATTACCACTACTCTTACTGCCACCATTATCACCAGACCACCACCATGACCACTACTGTATTACCACTCAGACTACCTCATGTATCACCACACCTTCCATTACCACTACTCTTACTACCACCATTATCACCAGACCACTACCATGACCACTACTACAGACATCCACCATTACTGTACAGACAACACCCATTATTATAAACCATTACCACCACCACTGTAACCATTACCCTTCCCTTACTACCTCCACCACTATGAGAAATGACCCATCACCATTACACTCGCCTTACCCCTACTAGTGTTGACTCATCACCAGCGTCACCAGAAACACCCATCACACCACTATTTAACTCCATCAGTAGAAACACCCATCACTACTTCTTCTATGACGCACCACCACCACCAATACTACCAACACAACACCTGTCTCTACCAACATCACTTGTATACACCCGCACACACACACACACACACACACACACACACACACACACACACACACACACACTTCATTTCTTCCCTTCCCTCCCCTTGTCTGGCTGTCTGGTCGCCCGCACACTGGAGGAGGCAAGCAGCTGGCCCTCCCTCTGCCTTGTAAGTCCCTACACAGCACACACACAGCCTCAGCACCTCACCAACAGCCTCAGCAAAACAGCAACAGCAGCTGACACTAATGCCTCAACTGACCCCTTCAGCCTAGCTCAGTTACTGGTAAAAACAGCTTTAATTAACATTTTCCTGTACTCTCAGATGCTTTCAGCTCTCACAGTGAATGTTTTGAAAGGCCACAAAGGAGGTTAGTCAGGTTTTTGTGAGTGTTTTCATGTTCAAACTATCACTAGGCTCTTGTAACTACCCGTGGAAATACCACTAACACAATCACCAGACTATTGCCAGGTTCATAAAACTACCCATGGAAATACCCAGAACAGCCTTACCAAAGCCTTGTAAAACTATAACTAGGTCTTGTAACTACCCATGGAAACACCACTAACACAACAACCTCTACCAAAGCCATGTAAAACTATCACTAGGTCTTGTAACTACCCATGGAAACACCACTAACACAACAACCTTACCAAAGCCTTGTAAAACTATAACTAGGCTCATGTAACTACCCATGGAAACACCACTAACACAACAACCTTACCAAAGCCTTGTAAAACTATCACTAGGTCTTGTAACTACCCATGGAAACACGACTAACACAACAACCTTACCAAAGCCATGTAAAACTATCATTAGGCTCATGTAACTACCCATGGAAATACCACTAACACAACAACCTCTACCAAAGTCTTGCCAAATGAGGGTATGTGAGCCTAGAAGTGTTTTGAAAATATGAATAACATGCATATTACATACATCATTATTCCCTTGTATTTCTCCCAAGCTCTTCCATTAGTTGCTGTCTTGTGTTTCCAGTTTTATTTATGTATTTAATCTATTTATTGACCTCTTCCTCTGTCACGGCATGAGATAATATATTTAATGCTTGCAAACCCTCGCCACACTTTGCATTGTGTTGTATGACGAAGGTGATTGTGTATGCCAATGTTTTGCCCTGCTGGTAACCTCTCTACTACCTGTGTATAGTAAGAGAAGATGGCGCCACTATAAACACTTGCCTGCACCATGACGGGCTGGGGCCAAACACCATCCAGGGCCCTCAAGCAAGCCTACCGACACTATAGGCATAGACGTAAAAAAATAAAAAATAAACTGGTGCTCAAATATACATAAGAATACACATGAAAGTATGCATATACAAACACATGAATGGAGATAATAAAGAATGGTTGTTTTTCCTTAGAGTTGCTTCACCCTCCTTTCCTTCCCTCACCGTCCCTCCCCTCTGCCTGCCTGTCCTCCCTCACTCCCCCACTTACCTGCCCGCCCCCACCTGCCTGCCCCACCTGCCTGCCTGTACCACTAATTCCTGCATGATTGGTGACTGGTGACTTCGCATGATCGTAAGTTTCCCGCATGATTACCTTTGGTCTCTGTGTTCTAACCTTATTTGATGGTTTGAAACTTTATTTATTTATTTGTTTATTTTTTCCTATTTTTGTTCCTGTTTGTTTTCATGTCTTGTGTTTTAACCTTATTTGATTTTTTTTACCTGTATTTATTGATTTACTATTATTAATACCTATTTTTTATCATCATTTTTCTTAATCTGTGTTTTCACCTTATTTTATTTTATTTATTTCTATATTATATCAGCTTTTAGTTTTTGTTTGTCTTTTTTTTTTTAGCTTTTGTTTTATCAATATCATAAAACAAACACATTTATCTATTTTATTTGTTATATTTAGTTCTTGCAATGTCAATATACTGAATTCTTTATTTATTTATTTTTAGCTCTACTGTCAGTATCATTTAAAAGGAAAGACAAAACAACCTTCCACTACCATTACTTATCATCATTTTCCCATTTTTTCTGGACTAATTCATTGTTTGCATCTATCCTTATTAATTATTTTCTTATTGTCATTATTTTTAACACCTTTCCTATATATACTACCATTATTTATCTCATCTACCTTTACTAATTGTCATCTTTGCCACCTTTCGGAACAGGTACGTCGAGGAGGACCGCGATCTTGAGTCTGTGATGCTGCGGAAAGGCCTGCAGCTGTCCCCCCATAGACGGGAGACCGGCGTGTAGCAGCTGGCAACGTGTGGCAGTTATTGTTACGTGGACCGGTGTTTAGTGGCAGGCGACATGTGGCAACTGTTGTTATAAGGGGTGTAGGGTGTTGGGTTGTGGGATTACAGTGTGTGGAAGAGGTGTTGGTTAGGGTGTTAGAGGAGGGAATGTGGTCACTGAAGGGTGTTTGTGTGTGTATAAAAAGGGGGTTGAGGGTTTAAGATGTGGAGAGATGCAGTGCCGGAAGGATGGAAGCAAGGAGGGAAGAATGAGCGAATGGGGTGGATGAAAGAAAGAGTGAGAGAACAAGAGATGAAGGTAAGAAGGTATGGAAAAACAAGGTGACAGGAAGAAAGACAAGAGATGAAAGGAAGAAAGAAGGAAGGAAGGAAGAATGAGCGAATGGGGCGGATGAAAGAAAGAGTGAGAGAACAAGAGATGAAGGTAAGAAAGTATGGAAAAACGAGGTGAGAGGAAGAAAGACAAGAGATGAAAGGAAGAAAGAAGGAAGGAAGGAAGAATGAGCGAATGGGGTGGATGAAAGAAAGAGTGAGAGAACAAGAAATGAAGGTAAGAAAGTATGGAAAAACAAGATGATTGGAAGAAAGACAGAAGAGATGAGAAAGGAAGAAGGAGGGAAGGAAGGAAGAATGTGCGAATGAGAGAAGATGAAAGAAAGAGTGAGAGAACAAGAAATGAAAGGAAGAAAGTATGAAAAAACGAGATGACAGGAAAAAAGACAGAAGAGATGAAAGGAAGGAAGAAAAAGAGAAGAGATGAAGGGAAGAAGAAAAAGAGGAAACAAGGAAAGAAGTGGATAAGTACACCAGAAAGACAAACCAGAAGACAAAACAAGACAACCCAAGGACAGAATCAACCCAAGCGAAGACAAGATTCATTCAAGTTTGCGAAAGAAAGAAGAAAAACATCCGACGACTTCAAAACAAAGAAAGGAAAAAAAGGAAGACAATAACTGAAGCAATCCACATCAAAACAAAAACAGGATTCGTTGAAGTGCGTGTAAAGAAAAAAAAGAACATATGACTTGACTAAAACAATAAAAGGAAAAAAGAAAATCAAAACAAAACAAAACAAGAAGAAAATTAGTGCATCCAAGTGTGTGAGAGAGAGAAAGAAAACTGTCCGACTGGAAACACACAAACACACACACACACACAAAAAAAAAAAAATAGAAAGTAAAAGAATCATCAAAATGTGTGTAAGGAAAAAAAAAAATCCATCACTTCAAAACAAAACAAAGAAAAACAAAAAAAATAAATCACAAGTTTCGCTCTTATGCAAACGTTATGCAAGACTTTCTCGTGTCATTTCTGCGCTGCCACTGTTGACGATTGTCCTCTTAAACGCTCCTCTTAAGCTTTGCAGGAACAGCCGTAGAGGGAAGGGAGGGAGGGAAGGGAAGAGGAGCAGGAGGGGGAGGAAGTGTGTGTGAAGGGAGGGAAGAGAAGAAAGGAAGGGAGGAGAGAAATTTGTGAAGGAAAGGAAGGGAGGAAAGAAAGGAGTAATGATAAGAGAATGAAGGAAAGAGTAGAGAAGGGAAGAGGAGGAAAGGAGAAATGGGTGATGGAGAGGAAGGGAAGGAAAGGAAAGGAGGAAAGAAAGTTGAGAATGGAAGAGGAGGAAAGGAGAAATGGGTGATGGAGAGGAAGGGAAGGAAAGGAAGGGAGGAAAGAAAGTTGAGAATGGAAGAGGAGGAAAAAAGAAATGGGTGATGGAGAGGAAGGGAAGGAAAGGAAGGGAGGAAAGAAAGTTGAGAAGGGAAGAGGAGGAAAGAAGAAATGGATGATGAAGAGGAAGGGAAGGAAAGGAAGGGAGGAAAGAAAGTTGAGAAGGGAAGAGGAGGAAAAAATAAATGGGTGATGGAGAGGAAGGGAAGGAAAGGAAAGGAGGAAAGAAAGTTGAGAATGGAAGAGGAGGAAAAAATAAATGGGTGATGGAGAGGAGGGAAGGAAAGGAAAGGAGGAAAGAAAGTTGAGAAGGGAAGAGGAGGAAGAAAGAAATGGGTGATGAAAAGGAGGGAAGGAAAGGAAGGGAGGAAAAAAGAAATAAGTAAAGGAAAGAAAGGAAGGAAAGAAGGAAAAAATCAAGTATGAAAATGGAAAGGGAAAAAAATTGAGAAAGTTTAAAAGGAGGAAAAAGGGAAAGCGTTGAGAAAGGTGTGAAGGGGGAGAGGAGGATCTTGGGAAATGGTCAGAAAGATGTGTGTTTGTGACAATAGTATTCACCAGCCTCTAAAACCCTGTGCCTTTCTTTATTAGCTGTGACGACAATGGTGAATGAGCAGACTTGGGATGGCTGCCTCGTCTTCTGCCTCCTTCCTATCTTTTTCCTCCTCCTCCTCCTCCTGATCTTAAGCATCCTAATCCCTCTTTTTTGTTCTTATTTTTCATCCTTATCTTTTTCTTCCTCCTCTTCCTCTTCCTGATCTTAAGCATCCTAATCCTTATTTTTTTGTTCTCCTTTTCATCCTTATCTTTCTACTTTCCTTCTTTTAATCTTTCTTATTCTTCCTCTTTATCCATTTTTTTCATCCTTATCTTCTTCTCTTCCTTCTTTCTCAGTCACTCCTCAGAACAAACTCATTTTTATCCTTATCTTTCCTCCTCCTCCTCCTCCTTCTCTCATTTCCAAAACAAGCTTATTTTTATCTTCCTCTTCCCTCCTCCTCTTCCTCTTCCGTCAGTCCTCAACACAAGCTCAATCTCACAAATCAAACAAAACAGTAGATAGACTAAGAAAGAAAGAAAACTGTGCAGACACCAGCCAACAAAATAACAATAATAACAATAATAACAATAACAATAATAATAATAATAATAATAATAATAGTTTAATAAATTAACTAACTTGGCCGGGAAGTGACGCCAGCTGACTCAATGGTTCTATTCCTGGCTTGTCCTAGTACGGTCGATAGTAACAAAATAATAATAATAATAATAATAGTGATAATACTACTACTCTCTCCCTCCATTTAGTCAACAAAATTGGTGTTTTAAATGTAAATTTACACAAATCTTGGTTCTGTATTTCCCTTTTACTTTCCCTTCCCTGTGAAAAGGCTGCCCCAGGTGTGTTAGGCTTGGAAAGATGTTGTAGAAGGTGTGGCACGTGTGACAGGTGTGTGACAGGTGTGTGAAGGCATACAGAGCTGTGACAGATGGAAAGATGTGTTTGTGTCCCCAGCAAGGGACAGCACCAGACGTGGCAAGACTCAAGGCTCTGATCTGTGCTGCTGTTTTCACCCACAAGTCCCAAGTGGCAGAGCTTATGTAAGGGGGCATGAGGGGGGGATGGCTGGAGGAAAATACTCCTGGGGCCACCAATAAATTATTTTTTATTTTTTATTTTTTTTAAGTGCTGAAAGCTGACCTGTAGCCACAGGGGGCTTTGCCCCCCTTTAAAACTCATTAGCTCTTTCAGAACTTACAAGGATACTTGGAAAGAAAAGTCTGGAGCAAATCCCCGGCCATAGAAACAGCCTGGCTACAGGCCTGCTGGAAGGACCATTCTTGAACCCACTCAAGGCTCCCTCCCACCCCCCTCTACCCCCTGCCAGTCCTCAAACCCCCCTTCCCTACCCTTCCCTTGTGTGTGTGTCAGTACATCTCAACCTCATTCTTACTTAACTTATGTTCACTCATTCTCTTGTGTTGTGTAATTTTTTTTTTTTTCTCATTCTTTCTCATTCCCTTTTCTCAATTAGTGATTTCATATTTGCTTTATTAATTATTTTCCTCATACTCTTACCTCTTAATTGGTTATTATTAATTTTTTCATTTGTATTTCTAATTTAGGAGAGCAATTTTTTCTTCATCCGTTTGTTTACGAGAGCAATAAGGAGTCTGTCTTTTGTTTATTTTGTGTGTGTGATATGTAACAAACACACATTATCCCATACCTTACCTTACCCAACCTAACCTTACCTTACCTGACCCTACCTCACCTTCCCTTAGCTTCCCTCCCCTACCCTTCCCTACCTTACCCTTCCTTTCCCTTCCCTTCCCCTCCATTGTTGTTGTTTTCCCAATAACCCATAACTGATTTTTAGCTTTAATCTGTGCATTTGTAAATAGGAAACCTTAAGGAACCACACACACACACACACACACACACACACACATCATGAGACTCGCTAAGTGTATATTTTCCTCTGCGTACGATAAGGCTTGAGAATAATTTGCCTTTATTTCGAGATCCGAGAGACAGACAGAGAAGGTTGACAGAGTAACGATTCTGTCTAGCTAACCAGTGCAGAGACAGACAGACAGTTAGACACAGAATAATTTGCACATTTCCTTGACTTTTCCCTTTGTTTTGAGAGCTGAGAGACAGAGAAAATTTGACAGGGTAATGATTGTCTAGCTAACCAGTGTAGGTAGACAGACAGACAGAGACAGGCAGACTGATAGAAAAATATACACACTTTCCTAACTTTTGCCTTTGTTTTGAGACCTGAGACAGAGAAAATTTGACAGGGTAATGATTCTGTCTAGCTAACCAGTGCAGACAGACAGACAGGCAGGCAGGCGAGGTACCATCACAAGAGGGTACACACATATACAGTTTCTCATCATAGCAGCTACACAATCCTCTTTTTCCCCCTCATGTAGAGTTCAATCCTTTTCTTAGGCCTGTATGTATTAGCGATAGTGTCAAGGTTCACACACACGCACACATACATACATACTTACATGCGTTTATAAATAGTATATATATATTATTGATCGCGGCGTCTGTTAAGGTGACGGAGGAGGAGGAGGTGAAGGCGGTGTACGTGGAATCAATATCGCGCTCTAATTTATATATCTTTTGTACGGATTCATTGTCCCGCCCCGGCTGTCGCGGCGACGCTTGTACTATATCATTATTTACCGTGGTGCTCCAAAGTAAAGGAAATCTTGCTACCACAGTTTTATTCATCCCCTAAACACCCTGAAGATACCGTGTTACTAGTGTTTATGCTGATTTTTTCTTTCATTTCTCAGGTTAGTGACAACAGTTTCAATGGTGTAAAACTGTATAGGGATGGGTTACAATTAGAATATAGTGTATGAATGAACTACAGTTAGTGTGTAAATGGACATGTTTGGATAGTATGTGTATGAATGAACTAGTTAGAATTGTGAATGAATGTACAAGTTAGAATGGTATGTGTATGAATGAACTAGTTAAGAATATATAATGTATGGATGAACTAGTTGGAATTGTGTATGAATGTACAAGTTAGAATGATGCATCTGAATGGACTAATTAGAATGATGTGTATGAATTAACAAGTTAGAATAATGTGTGTGTGTGTGTGTGTGTGTGTAAGTGGCCTTCAACAGGCATATCAAACAAAACACCCTTTCTTTCATTACCCAAGAGATTAAGCAAACTGGCTATGATTGACAGAATACTTTATTATTTGGTATAGAGACTCAGCACACATTCAGAGGCATACACTTAAGCAGGTAAATCAGCTCAGCACAGAGTGGCAGGGCGCAGCAGACGCGACATCCGAGTGCTGTAAGACACACGCGGGGAGCACAATACATTGTCCTTGATGAGAATACTGGTGATGCCTTACTATCTGGTGGTGTTAGGACCTGGGCATAAAAAGTTGTTCCCTAATGAGAATACTAATGGCAGCTTGACTAATTTACAAAAGTAGTTAGTAAATGGGCATAAAAATATTTGCTTCCCATAATGAGAATATGAACTATATTTGTGATTTAATTGCTATCAGCATAAAAATATTTGTTAGCTTGATAAAAATATGGATTATCATTGTGAGAAGTTCAAGTATTTGTTAGCCTTAATGGCAATACTACGAGCATCTTGACTATCTTACAAGAGTAGCCTTAGCAAAGTGGGCGTACAACTATTTGTTCCCTTGCTGAGAATATAAACTACTTGAGATTTAACATGTGGGCATAAAAATATTTCCCTTAATAATAATTGATACTAACAGCATCTTCACTACAATGGTGGTGTGATAAAACGGGCATAAAAAACATTTGCTTCCCTTATAAGAATATCTACTTTTGAGATTGCATAAAAATATTTATTAATGTTAACATTTGATAGTGGTAATAATCTGTTAATGAGAATATCAACTATCTTTGTGAGAAGTAAAATAGCTGTGGTCAAAACTTTGTTCCCTTACTGAGGATATCAACTACTTTTGTGATAAGGAGCAGCTGTGGACATAACAACAGGTATTATTCCAGAAGGTTACCTGTTACTGCCAAAACACCTTTGTGCTATATGAAGTACTTTGTGCACACACAACACACTGCTGGATTACTTGGCCTTCGTAAATCACTCGTTCTTGAGATCTGAACAACTTTATAAGCGGTGGTGTTACTATTTGAAGGCAATAGGTCTATCTGAGTGACGACTAGTTACTGTCCTTAGAGCAGTGCCTGGTTTGTATTAAATGGAAATAAGTTACTATGAGTTAGGTTTCAGTAGGATTCTGTTAGTTGAAAAGAATGCGGAGTGGTAGCACTTGGGTTCTGGCGTGACCGTATCGCCCATCATGAACTGGCTGTACTTCTGGAGTTTTCTCGGCAGTGGTGGTGGTGGTGGTGTTGCCCTGCCAGTCTGTGCTGCTACGAAGCTTGGGTGGAGAGGCAAATCATCGCTGAGATAAGAACACGACTTGGACCCTCATTGCACCAGCCACACAACTCCCTGCAACACACACAGCTCTCAGGGCACAGAACAAGGACATAGAGAATGGTTCCTTGGCTTCGTCCTCTATTCTATACTGCTGCTGTAACAGAGACCAAATCATTTCCTCAGTGTTGGAAATTATTAAAAACTGTATCAATCAATGGACTAAAAAATAAAAGAGCAAGTGAAAATCAAACTGGCTGCTGGTGTTGAAAACTATCAAAATCTGCATAGATTAAAACTTGAAAAAATTAAGACTTGAAATAATAACTAGAGTAAGAAGAGAAAAAAAAAGAGTAAGGAGGGGATAATAGAAAAAAATAAAGAGGGGAAAATAGAGAAAAAAGGAAAAGGGGGAAATAGAAGAAAATAATGAGAATAGAAAAAAATAGATGAAAATTTTGAGAATAAGTAAAAAAAATTAAGAACTGAAGAAAAACTTATCAAGAAAAATGGAAGAAAAAAACACTAAAAGAAAACTTGAATAGCAGAAAAAAAAAATGGATAGAAGAATGAATAAGAAAAACATAAATAGAAGAACTAAAAAACAATACTTGGACTGAAGAAGAAAACTTGAGAAGAAATAACAAGCAAGGTGATTAAAAAACAGCCCCTAAGCCAGTCCCCCAGCCCTACCTTGGGGTGTGCGCCGGGGGCTAGAGCAGCTGGCATGAGGCGCGCTCCCTGAAGGGGTTGTTCTTCTGTGTGGAGAAGCCGATGAGCAGGTAGTCCTCCTGCTCGTGCTGCAGGACGAACTGCTTGATCTCCTCCACCACCTCCGACACTGGCAGCCGCGTCAGAGTGGCCTCGCGCCGCAGCTGCTCCACCATCACTCGCTGCTGCTGTAGGCTGGACTGTATGGGGGCAGGAATAGTATATCTCAGTAACAACTATTAATTTACAAGATACTAATGATATATAGACATTGGTGAGGCTTTATTTGATAAGCATTAGCAGAACAACATATAACTATCATTAGCACTATTGAAGAAAAATCTATCATTAGCATTAGTTAACAAAATATCTCATTATCTTACCTAGCTAATGTTACGTACTAAAAACTGTCTATAATTAGCATTAATAAACTATAACAAATAAATAGCACTTATAGACAGGCAAAATCTCTATAGATCTATCTCTTATAAGGTGGATTTGATCAATGGTTTAATGGAAAAATGAACTATAGAAAATTCCGATGACAGGCGGCAGGGCGGGGCGTGCCAGGGGGCGGCGGCACCCTCCCCAGGCACGCACGCTGGACGGACCTTCACCTGTGCCTGACCTTAATATTAACCACAAAAATAAAGACACCCGGGGCCTGAGTGCCTGGGTCTGGGGTGCCTCGGGTCTAGCCTTGTCCTTGTCCTGGGGCCTTGACGCTGCCACTACCCCGGGGTACACACGCTGCCCCGGGGCCCCCACAGCCTTGCCCCGGCCCCGCCCCGCCCCGTGCACCCTTAATAAATCCACAGGGGGCCAGGCGGGGCAGGAAACTCGGGGAGAAAGAAGAAAAATACATTAATCAAGTTACCTGCGCCATGGCTCCTTGATGCTGCTGTTAGTTCTTAGTTGTACGATAACTCTTAAAGGAATACGATAATCAGATCAGGTTTAGGATTTATGATGTTTCCAGTTAACTAAAAACATCAATAACTAACGGTTCTGATAATGAGTATAACTTAGCATCGTTTTTTTGTACTGGTGTGACAAGTTTAGATCAGAAATACGATAATCTGACCAGTTTTAGGATGTATGGTACGGGTAGAATGAGGCTTACAGCTCATAAAAAATATCAACCATTAACATTTTTAGTAATAAGTATAAACTAATATCATTATTTTATGTGTGCGACAGTTTTAAGTCAGTCAATCTGCTACTGTCTTAATTCTTTCCTGCGCGCTGTAGTTCTTCTCTCAGTTATCTACTCTCTTCTCTCTCCTTTCTTTATTTTTATTGTCATGTCTGGGGCTATATTAACGTTCCTATTATCTTGGTTAGGGTCCTTTCTCAGTCTCCTTGCACTTTTTTTCATCATTTTCCATTTTGTTCTGCCTTCTTGTTCTTGTTCTTTTCTTCTTCTTTTGATCTGTAGCGTTTTGTATCGCTTCTTATAATAGGTCCTCCTCCTCTCGGTCCTCTCTTCTGTTTATTCACACACTTTTCTTTTCAATGGTGTACGGCAATTTTAATAACGCTGCCAGCCTCGCCCTCCCCGTGACGTCATCGGCGCCCAACATGTCGTACCGCACTGATAACGGTAGCAAATACCTGTCACCGTCATGCAGCCACCCAGCCACCTGTGCTCACCTGTCCGCCACACCTGATTGCCGCAAGATTATGCAATTGGCCGCGTGGGTGCCCGGGGCGGGGCTAAAAATATCTTGACTCCTCGCCATGTGGTTCCAGGTTCCTTCCTTCCTCGTGGACACTTATTATAATTATCTTCCTTAATTGTGACCATTGTTATTAATATGCTTATTTGTCTGTTCATATATTTACTGATAAGAGAGTAGGCTAAAGATAACACTAGGCAGGGGATATATAATTAACAATAATCAGTTTATTCACTTATGATTGATTGATTGATAGTTTATTGTTGCAGGTAAACAACAAGGGAGAAGGATCTTAATTAATTACAGAAAGGAAGGATAATTACACCAACGAAAAGGTTCTTAATTCATGCAGTCTCGTTCATTCTCTGCACGCAAGAGTTAATTATAACAATATATAACCAACATATCATCCTTAAATTCATCTCACAAACTCTCTTAATTAAATAAGTCACCCAGAGCAAGGAATGAAACAATAATGGAAAAAATTAGAACATAATCACTAGTAAAATAAAAAAAATTATAATAAAAAGCAGGCCTCGCATGGTAATTATAAGCTGATGTAAACACGAAGGTAACGTAATAAAATATCCTTAATTATCATATATACAGACAATTATTTAACCGCTAATTAACAAGCGGCTACACAACGCAATAACTGAATGATAATGAACAGCTAAGATAATGAGATAAAGAAAAAATAGAGATAAAATAAGCCTCGATCCACATGGCATAGGGAGAGATATATCAAGGTTTTATTAATTAATCTCCCTGTAGACTTACTTAACTAGACAACTGTTAACAAATGGCTACAATATGACGTAATTGGAGGATAATTAACAGCCGTGGACTAATGAGAGAAAGACAATAGATAAAAAGGCCATATATAGGGAGAGAGGGAGATATTTTGCAGTTAATCTCCCGGCCTACTGTTGACCTACTTAATTATAACTACACAACTATTAACAAAAGCTACAATTAATATGACGTAACTGCGGGATAATTAACAGCCATGGACTAATGAGAGAAATAATTAAAATAGATAAAAAAAGAGCCTCCACATAAGCCATATAGGGAAAGAGGGAGATATTTTTCAATTAATCTACAACTATTAACAAATGGCTACAATATGACGTAACTGCGGGATAATTAAGAGCCATGGACGAATGAGAGAAAGACAATAGATAAAAAAAAGAGCCTCCACATGGTCGGGAGAGAGAGAGAGAGCGAGAGAGGGAGGGAGGGAGAGAGAGGCAGGGATGTCAGGCAGTGCAGCAAGGGGAGGAGGAGGAAGGCCGCCATATTGCCCCTCTCACCCTATTTACCCCCTCAGTGCCACCCTACAGAGCCTACAGGGAGTGCCACAGTGCCAGAGTTCCTAAGGGTGAGGTAATAACCCTTCCAATAAGTGTGTTAAGGCCCGCTGCTCGAAGGCTGGCAACGTGGCTGGCTCCCCTCCTGACCCCGGTTCGAATCCCAGGGCCTGCACGAGCATGTTGGGGCTTTATTATTATTTTTTTGTTATTTCCTCGTCTCCCACGTGTGCAATACCCTTGGGCTGCCGATGTCCCTCCCCTGTGGTAGTGTGGCCCAGGGGAACGTGTCGTGTGTTGTCAAAATGGTTGATTACGTATTTTAGATATTTTCCTTGTTTTTTTCCCTGTTTTTCCCTCATTTTCTCATATTTTCCCGTTTTTCGCTCCCCTCTGTCCCTTCCCTGTGGTAGTCTGACCCTGGGGAGTGTGGTGTTGTGTGTTATCAAGATGGTAGACACGTATTTGTTATTTTCATTTTTTTCCCTGTTTTTCCCTCATTTTCTCATAAGTTCCCCAGTTTTTCGCCCCCCTCTGTCCCTCCCCTGTGGTAGTCTGACCCTGGGGAACGTGGCCTGTTGTGTGTTATCAAGATGGTAGATACGTAATTTTTATTTTCATTTTTTTTCCCTGTTTTTCCCTTCTTTTCTCGTATTTTCCCCATTTTTTCTCCCCCCTCTGTCCCTCCCCTGTGGTAGTCTGACCCTGGGGAACGTGGCCTGTTGTGTGTTATCAAGATGGTAGATACGTAATTTTTATTTTCATTTTTTTTCCCTGTTTTTCCCTTCTTTTCTCGTATTTTCCCCATTTTTTCTCCCCCCTCTGTCCCTCCCCTGTGGTAGTCTGACCCTGGGGAACGTGGTCTGTTGTGTGTTATCAAGATGGTAGATACATAATTTTTATTTTCATTTTTTTTCCCTGTTTTTCCCTCATTTTCTCATATTTTCCCCAGTTTTTCTCCCCCCTCTGTCCCTCCCCTGTGGTAGTCTGACCCTGGGGAACGTGGTCTGTTGTGTGTTATCAAGATGGTAGACACTTATGTTTTTATTTTAACTTTTTTCCTTGTTTTTCCCTCATTTTCTTGTATTTTCCTCAGTTTTTATCCCCCTTATATCCCTCCCCTGTGGTAGTCTGGCCCTGGGGAACGTGGTCTGTTGTGTGTTATCAAGATGGTAGATACGTATTTTTTATTTTCATTTTTTTCCCTGTTTTTCCCTTCTTTTCTTGTATTTTCCCCAGTATTTCTCCCTCTTATATCCCTCCCCTGTGGTAGTCTGACCCTGGGGAACGTGGTCTGTTGTGTGTTGTCAAGATGGTAGACAGGTATTTTTTTATTTTCCTTGTTTTTTCCTTGTTTTTCCCTCATTTTCTTGTATTTTCTCCTGTTTTCCTGCCCCTTTTGTTTCTCTATCTGCGGGGAAATCTGTTTCAGTCCTGTCTGTGTCGTGTTCAAATGGTAGAAACATTTTGGCAAGATATTTTTTTCCATATTTTCCATCTCCTCTCCTCCCTTTTTTTTCCTTTTTCTCTTTCTCTCCTTTAATCTCCCTTCCTCTCCTCACCCTTCTTCCTTCCTTTTCATTTCTATTTTTCCCTCCCTTTTTTCTTTTTGCTTTCTTCCTTTCCTCACCCTTCCTTTTTTTCCATATTTTCCATCTCCTCTCCCTCCCTTTTTTCTTTTTCCTTTCTCCCTTCCTCTCCTCACCCTTCCTTTTTTCCATATTTTCCATCTCCTCTCCCTCCCTTTTTTCTTTTTCCTTTCTCCCTTCCTCTCCTCACCCTTCCTCTTTCGTTTTCATTTGCCTTTTATAGATAAAGATAAAAATATAAATAACTTGCCACTTTGAAAAAAAGATCAATAAAAAAAAACTTTCCACTTTGAAGAGTAAGCTATTTCTTTCCATTGCTAGTTAGGTTACACACACTGGCTGTTTTCCTTTTATTGTGGTTATGTACTTCAGCTTGACAATTTGGGTGTTATTCTAGTGTTTTCCCATACTAACCCTTTTTTGTGTGTGTGTATTGGTACAGTTAGGTTATAAGCCATTAATTTCTTATCTTGATGGTGTATTAGATTATGCCTATTGATTAAAAAAATAGTAACCTAATATTGTTTTCTTCTCTTCAAGGTTAGTTTATTGCATCATGTTAGTTTTTCTTGTAATATATTGCTATACATTTTTTATTTTTATATATATACATTTTGTGTGTTCTGTCTGTGTGGCATTCTCATAATTCCCTGTCTAATTTTTACCTCTTCTCCCCTCTGCATGTTTCAATGAGGAAGAGGAGAAATAGCGAAGATTATAATACCTAACTTGATTGCCTTTGATATCATTTACAGTATTTTTTGTTATTTTGTTATTATTATTATTTATTTTATTTAGTTTATCATCCTTCCTTTCTGTTATTAGTTGCTGTAGTTCTGTTAATCTCTTGTTCTCTTCCCTTTACAGCAATAAGGGAATCAAGTCAGTCAATCAGTTAGTTAAGAATTTTTCAAGGCACCTCACTGAGTAAAATCAACGCTCCTTGCAAATACTCTTCCTTTTATTTTATTTACGATATTTATTTATTTATTTATTTATTTATTTATTTTACTTTTTATTTTTTTGGAAAGTAGAGTTTAGTGTCTTTTTCTTCTTTTGGGGATGTAGAGTTTAGCTTCATTTTTTCTTTTTCTTTTCTTTTTTTGTAGAGGAGGGTATCAGGACACCTCTCCTCCCAAAAATGACCTTCTTTCGGCCACTCCTCTGAGCTTTTTCTAGGAGCAGTGAATAGCGGGCTTTTTTTTCATTATTGTTTCCTTTTTTTCTGCCCTTGAGCTGTCTCCTCTGCTGTAAAAAAAAAAGATAGTTTAGTGCTTTTCTTTCTTTTTACCTCAGAAGTACATCGTTTAGCTGTATTTTATTATTTTTTTATCCCCTGAATACCGACGGGCTATAAAGATCAGCTAACGTTCTCATACTTCCTCAGCACAGCCATGATTGAAGTGGAGGAAGCAGAGAGGCAGGATGGGGGGGCGGGGGTGTCAGCAGCAGTGTCAGCACCCGCCTCAGCGCCCATCCTGTCAGCACCCCTGCCGTCAGTCTACCCCAGCGTGATGCCCCCAGAGGACACACAGGTTGGGAAGTTGTGTGTGTAATTAGTGGTAGTGTAGGTGGGTTAGTGTGTGTATATACCTGAGAAAGTTTGGAAAAGTTAGGTTTATCTTATTTGTGTTTTTTTAAGGGATAAATACAACCTTGTTAATTTTTTATCTTTATCTGCATTCATTTTTCTTTTCCCTTTTTGTCTTTCTATCTTTTCATTTCTTTCATATATTCTTTCATTCATTCTTTTCCTTTTTCTCCTCCTTTTTTCCATACTTTCTTTCTTTTATTAATTATTCATATTAATCATTCATTGTTTTCTTTTTTCTTCCTCTCAAATATCCATTCATCCATTCATTCTTTTCCTTTATCTCTTTTCTTTATTGATGTATTTCTTTCTGTTTTCATTTCTTTATTTCTTTATGCATTTTTCTGTAAGGGCAACATTGCAATGCTTTACATCATATTTACCATGAAAGAAAGGTGACAAACAGTGCCATCAACCCATAGTGCCAACATTAGATCACTGCACTTTATATATACCACTCAAAAAAAAGTGTCAGAGTGCCAGTAACACCATAACCTATCCTATCCTAACACACACAACAATATCCTAACACAATATCCTAACACAATATCCTAACACAATATCCTAACATACATAACACCCCCCTAACAGCAGCACCCTATGGCATAATTATATAACCCTACTTGAAATGCAAAATGAAATAAAATTAGATTACTCTTCTTAGCGTCAATAGATTTTTTTTTAATCTGCGAGGACCTCTATGGGACTAACACACATACCACCCTAACACACAATAGTAACACAGCCCTCTAACCCCCAGAGCAAGATCCACCAATAGCCTAACACACACAACACAACCCTAACACACACAATACACCCCTTACACACCCTCCTAACACCCCCCCTTTCCTCAGGGTGCGGGACAGTATGAGCCTGGCTTTGGGCGCAGCATCAGCGTGGAGCAGCTGGAGGCGTGGAACAGTCAGCTGCAGAGCCACGCCTTTGCCCTGTGCCCCGTCGCCGGCTGTGGCCTCATGTTCCACAGCGCGCCGCAGATACAGGGACACTTTGTTACGTGTTCAGGGGTGAGTGGAAGGGGGGGGGAGACGATGACTTTTAAAATTTATTTATTTATTTATTTTAGGGGGTGGTGGTGGTGAGTGATGTATTAATTAATATTGATTCTCTTAATTTTGTTTCTTTTTTTTACTTTTTCTAGTTTTTATCAACCATGATATAGTTTCCTTATCTCATGTTCTCTCCCCCGGGCCGGCAGAAGTACGAGGGTTCTGTGTTGTGGTGCAGCGAGTGCCAGGCCAGGGTGCCGGCACCCATCATGAACCAGCACGCCCGACTCATGCACTCCCCCCAGCAGCCCCCCCAGCCCCCCCATGGCCAGCCCCAGGGTAGCGGCGGCGGCCTGGAGCTGCCGTGGGGGCTGAACAGCATGGCGGATGTGGTGATGCCTCCCCACACACTCCCCCAGCAGCCCCCGCCTCCACACAGCCTGAGGCATCAGTCAGGGGCCAGGCTGGGGGAGGAAGGGGCAGGTTTTGCCGGGGTGGAGGAGGGGCGGGGCAGCAGAGAGGTGTCCCCGCGCCCCTCCTGCTACCCACCCGCCCGGCAGTCATGTGGCGGGGGGTGCCAGCCACCCAAGCCTTCCTGGGCCCCCCACCGCCACCACCACCACCACCGCTACCCCCAGCGGCCCTACCAAGGCTCCCCCTGTGGCCTGGGGTGCCCCACGGACAGGATGGAGGGTGAGGCCTGCCTGGCCTACCCTGGCCCCGAGGGCGGCTATGCCCCGGGCCCGGGGGCAGTGAAGAGAGAGGCTGCAGAGGGCGGCGGGGCGTGGGGCAGCGACGAGGAGCGGTATGCAGCCAAGCAGCGGCAGCTGGCAGCCCAGGCGGAGGAGCTGCAGCGGGCGGAGGAGGTGGTGCAGCAGCAGGAGGAGGAGGCACAGCAGCGGGCGTGGCTGGCGCTGCAGCAGAAGGAGATGATGCTGCGGGAGAAGGCGGAGGCGCTGCGGGCGCGGGAAGCGGCGGCCCAGCGTAAGATGGAGCTGGCGGCCCGGCTCATAGAGGAGGCCCAGATGATGCGGGGGGCCGCCGCCACACCCTCCCCCTGCCCCTCCCCTGCCCCTGCCCTCAGCACCCCCACCACCCAGCCACTCTGCTGCACTCGCCCCACACCCCCGCCACCCCCACCCACCTCCTCCCCCAGCGACCCCCACCACCACCACCACCACCATCACCACCGTCACCACCACACTCCACCTTACCGCTGGCCAGACACCCCGCCCCAGACCACCCCCCAGGCCAGGCCAGGGCCAGGCAGAAGCCTTCCCACACCCTCAGACCCCATCACCCCTGCCCCAAGACACCCAGGACCAGGGGAGATGCGCCCTGCCTCCACCCTGCCCCACAGCCGGGTGGAGGAGAGCCCACCGCACATCCACCCCCAGAAGGTTTTGTTTACGTACTCAAGACGGGGCCGGACCCGCGCCCACTCCACCCCCGCCCCACGGCTGGCCGGGGCGGGGCAGGACAAGGCTGGGGAGACGGTAGTGCACGGGGGGACCAGCATCACCATCACCCCCATGCCCCGCCAGACCCCCACCCCTACCCTGACCCCCACCCCCACCCCCGCTCCCACCCCGCCCCCCGCCCCTACCCTGGCCGTGCCCCGTCCTCAGAAACAATACAGTGCCTTGCCTGCCCCGGACACCACACTATGCACCACCACCACCACCACTACCACCATGACCACCACCACCACCACCACCTCCACCATTTCCAGGGAACCCAGCCCAGCACCCATACCCACACCCACAGTCACACCCACACCCACAGTCACCCACACCCACCCGCCCAGACAGCTCACCCTCCCGTCGTCCCTTACTCTCGGCTCACAGCAGTTCACTTTTAAATACGTGGGAACATTTAAACCAGAACGGACCACCACCTCCACCTCCTCCTCCTCCACACCTCCACCTAGACAAGTGATAAGGACGGTACACCCACACATTGCATCCGCCACCACCACCACACCCACTGTCACTTCCACGCCCACTGCCGCCCCCAGAGCCGCCCCCTCCCCGCCCACACTCACGGCGGCCTACAACAAGCTTGGGTCTAAGTTAGTAGCGCCAAGACTCATGACAACGCTGACACCCAAGGAGGAGCCGGGGGTTAATGTCTCCTTGTATGCCACTCAGCCGCCATCACAGCCGCCGCCACAGCTGCCGCTACTGCCGAGGGAAAGAAGAACGTCGCAGGAGGTCAAGGTGGAGGCTGCAACCACACACACGCACAAACTAACGCATGGTGATCACTCCCCGTTCCACCCACCTCACCACCTCCACCAGCAACACCACCAGGATGCATCACCACTGGCCATCACCACTTCACCACCACCACCACCACCACCACAGGACCCAGCCCTCCTCAACACCACCACCACCACCATACCCTCAACTCCCTTAGAATACACCCAAGACCTCACCACCACCTCCAACACCACCGTCACCACCACGCCTTATATGGAAATACACACGAAAACTGAAGCAACACAAAAAACATTACCAGAGGATACAGAGGAAGGAGGAGGAGGAGGAGGAGGAGGAGGAGAAGGAGAAGGAGAAGGAGAAGGAGGTTATATAGTGCAGGATCTCCACCCAAGCCAGCAGGACATCCTAACCCAGAGTGGAGAAGTCCTACAGGATACCATGTTCTACCAGACGACCTCAGAGTCCTACCATTCTGCATCCTTCATGTCTCCCTTCCTCACTGATTCTGTCACCCTCCTCCCCACCTCCCAGGACACCCCACTTCCCCCTCCTCCCCAGGCAGACCCCCTCACCCCCTCCCCCTCCTCCCCAACACAAACAAATGCAGAGGAGGAAGAGGTTGAGGAGGCTAATGAGGCAGGTGTGTTGGACCCTTCCCAGGTACGCACAAGCTCTGAGTCACCTGGGGAAGTGTTACCTGGCCTTAACGAGAACTGCTACACCTTCCCCACACCTGACACACACCCGCAAGAGGAGATGCAAGAGGAGGAGGTGGATGGAAGAGAGGATGCAGGTGGAGGAGTGGATCAGAACAGTGTCTTTCTCTTCCCTGGTGGTGTGAAGGAGGAGAAGGAGAGGGAGGCTAATGCTGTGGAGATGAGTGAGGAGACTAGGACTAATGCATTGTGGGAGGATAATGTGGAGGCTACTGAACAGGAGGAGTGGGGAGGAGATGAGGAAGGTGGAGGAGGAGGTGGAGAAGACATACCCTTGGAGGAGGTGGTGGAGAGAGAAGAGGAGGAGGAGGAAGAGGTGGAGGAGACTTGGGAGAATGAACAAGCACAAGAACAAGAACATGAACAACAACAACAAGAACAGCAAGAGCAAGAGGAAACTTACCAAACTCCACAATTCACAAAGGTGGAAGAGGTGGAGGTGGAGGAAGAGCAGATTGTGGAAGGGGATGTAGTGGACTTAGACAACCCACACATCACCCCAGTGGAAGCCTGCGACAACACCCCGGAACTGGCACCCTTGGACGCAGTGCCGGACAGTGCCGCACCCCTAATGACCATCACCGAGCCCTATAGTGAGTGCCAGAGTGCCGTGGAGGGTCAGGAGAATACCGAAGACGTACTCGCGAACACACAATGGCACGCTGATGACGGCACTTATTTGGCACCACCCGACACAGTGCCAATGGAGGATTTAGTGCCAGTAGAGAGCGAGGCACTGATGGAGGTTGTGCGGGAGGAGGAAGAGGAGGAGGAGGAGGATAGCACCAGGTACACAACACCGAGAGGAAGAGGAGGAAGAGGAAGAGGGAGGAGGAAGCCGAGAGGAAGAGCGAGATGGACGAAGAAGAAGCCAGCTAACAGGAGGAGGAAGGGTCAGAGTGAGAGGCCACAGGAGGAGGAGGAAGAAGAGGTGAGGACAGGTCATGAAGTGGTGGTGAATGGTGATGAGAATGCAACACCAGCAACACCACCTCCCTACACCACAGCACAGTACCCAACCACACCTCCACGAGGGGCGGGAACAGCTGATTATACGCATACGGAGGAGGGAGGAAGGGTGGAAGAGGAGGAGGAGGAGGAGGAGAGGAAGAAAGGGAGAGTTCAAGAGGAGGAAGGGGAAGAGACGAGAATGGTGAATCAAGAGGAAGGAAACCTGGGAGGAAATGAAAGCTTACACCCAGAGGAGGAAAGAGGAGGAGGAGGAGGAGGAGGAGGAGGAGGAGAAGTCCAAGAGGCTGGGCGGCACAGAGGAAGGAAGAGGACGGCCCAGCAGGAGGAGGAGAAGCACCACCTTGAAGGCAGGAAGAGGCTGCACCAGGAGGGGGAGGAGGAGGAGGAGGAGAGCGTGGAGCATGTGTCGCGGGGGGGGCGCAAGGTGCGGCTCAAGGAGTGGTGGACGGGTGTGGTTGGTGAGGCCACGTCCCCCCGTGCCAAGGCCACTGCCAGGTCCCCGGTGCTCTCCCCGGCCCGCTCCCCCATCAGGTCCCCAGTCAGGTCCCCGGTCCGCTCCCCCACCAGGCCCAGCGCTGCCAAGCGGGCCAGGGGGAGGAGAAGCCTAGGGAGGGGCGGGGGCTGGGCGGCAGAACGGCAGTGCAAGGAGACAGCCGCCAGCACAGAGACTGACACTGAGGCACCCGTCACCGCCACAGAGACAGAGGCAGCGGAGGAGGAGGAGGAGGAGGAGGCGGCCCGGCGGCGCCCCGGGCGGCGCCCCGGGAGGCAGCCCAGGGGGCGGAAGCGCAGGGGGCGACAGTACCAGCCGAGGACGGAGACAGACGAGAAGGAGGACGTGGAGTGCGGGAAGTGCGGCGAGATGAGCCACTCCCGCGCCCAGTTCCTGAACCACGCCCGGATGAGCCACAATGGCCTGGCGCGGCCCAAGGGTGAGCCGCAGGAGTTTGGGGAGAAGGAGGAGCAGCGCGTGCTGGCGGACACCATGGCGGCGGTGAGGCAGCTGCAGTGTGGCGTGTGCCTGAACCTGTTCCACTCCCTGCTGGGCTACAAGATGCACGTGCTGGGCTGCGGCCTGGCCCCCAGCGAGCTCAACAAGGCCTGCCCCGTGTGCCGCCGCCGCATCCGCTACTACTACCTGGATGCCCACCTCAAGAAGCACGCCGCTGCTGCTGCCGCCCTGGAGGAGGAGCGTGCGGGGCGGGCGCGGGGCAGCCGCAAGGCCGCCATGAACTGCAACCTGCGGCTGCAGGCCTGGAGGACCACCCGGGCCGAGGACGGCGGCGAGGACGAGGGCGACGCTGGCGACGACTTCCGGCGGGAGCTGCCGCTGGCACGCTACTACACCCGGCCCGGCCCCGGCCTGCCCCCCAGCCTGCTGCAGCGCTGGGGGGACAGCCTGGCGCAGGGTGGGACGGCTGCCTGCCCCCACGAGGGGTGCACCCATGGGGCCGTCAGCCTGGCGGAGGCGCGGCACCACTACTGGGCCTGCCAGCTGGGCGGCCCCGCCCTGGCCCTGGCCTGCACTCTCTGCACCTTCACTTCCCACCACCAGGCAGACATGGAGGACCACCTGCTGGCCGCCCACACGCAGGAGGTGGTTGCCGGCGGCCAGGAGACCGATGATGACGATGACGACGATGATGACTCGGAGGACGAGGTGCGGGGGATGGAGCGTCCCCGCGGCTCACGCCCCAGCGGCCGGCGGGGCGGCCGGGGCTCCCTGCTGCCCTTCCTGCCGGCCATGGCCTGGACGCTGGAGTTCCTGAATGACACTATCTCCCTCTGGCTCTTCCCCCACCACCGCCCCCTCCCCCCCCACTGGCTGCCCCTGCCCCCCACCGATGCCGCCCCCTACCTGCCCGCCCTGGCTGCCAGCCCCAGCTACAGGGTGGAGGCCATCCCCACTGTGGCCGCTGGCAGGCAGGAGAGGCAGGTCGCTGGCCAGCTGGCTGGACAGAACGGGCAGGCTGCCGGCCAGCAGACTGGACAGGACGAGCAGGATGGACAGGGTGGGCAGGATGGGCAGGCCAGGCAGGATGGGCAGGCCACTGACCAGCAGAATGAGCAGGACTGGCAGGTCAGTCAGGATAGGCAGGGTGCCAGCCAGCAGGATATGCAGGCAACCAGCCAGCAGGATGGGCAGGCTGCCAGTCAGCAGGATGGGCAGGCTGTCAGTCAGCAGGATGGGCAGGCTGTCAGTCAGCAGAACGGGCAGGCTGGGCAGGCTGTCAGTCAGCAGGATGGGCAGGCTGTCAGTCAGCAGAACGGGCAGGCTGGGCAGGCTGTCAGCCAGCGGGAGGGTCAAGCCGCTGGCCAGCCGGCTGGGCAGGCCAGGCAGGGCAGGCAGGCCCTGCAAGCCAGTGAGTGGCAGGCGCTGGGGCGTTTTGAGGGGGCGGAGGCAGGGCGGGGCGCCGCCATGTTCTGCGGCGGCCCGGTGACCAGTGTGGCATGGTGCCCCCAGCGCCCCGCCACCTCCCTGGCCGCCCCGGCGCAGCACTTTGCCCTGGCCACCGTGCCCACCCCAGACCTGCCCCACCGCCTCTGTCGCTCCTACACCCACCCAGGGCTCATCCAGGTGTGGGGTTGCCCCGACCCCAACACTGCCGCCCCGCCTGTGCCCACCTTCCTGCTGGGCATTGCTCATGACCACGGCACTGTCTGGTCTCTGGTCTGGTGCCCCTCAGGGTCTGAGGAGGAGCCTCCGGAGCAGCCCCAGGTCTCGCTGCCCCGCCTGGGGCTGCTGGCCGCCGCCTGCTCCGACGGCACGGTGCAGGTGTACACCGTGCCCCGCCCCGAGGCACTGAGTGTCCCTGGGCGGGTGTACCGGCCCCCACCCTGCCTGACGCTGCTGCCGGGGCGCGGCGCCAACATGCAGGTGCAGTGCCTCAAGGTGGACTGGTGCCGGGCAAAGGGCCACCACCGGCTGGCCGGGGCCATGTCATCCGGCGTGGTGTGCGTCTGGGACCTGTCCAACACGTCGCCTCTGCTAGCGGGGCCGGGCGGGGCGCTGCTGCCGCTGCGTGCCATTCCCGCCCACAACGGGGTGTGCACGGCGGTGGCCTTCTGCCCCACCACTGGCGGCCGCCACTTGCTGAGCGGCGGCAACGACCGCACCTACAAGTTCTGGGACCTGGAGCGGCCGGAGCTGCCGCTGAACGTGGTGCGGCGCGGGCTGGTGCTGGACGCGCTGTGGCTCACGCACTGGGCCGGCGGCTTCCTGGCCTTCGACGACGTGTACGGCCTCGGCTCCACCAACAGCTGCTTCAAGGAGAGCGGCTTCTTCGGCATCTCCTCCCGCACGGTGCTGTCCTCCAACGCCGCCGCCTGGACGCTGGCCGGCTCGGACTGGCTCAACTGCGTGGCCCAGGGTGACTCAGGTGGTGAGGTGACGCTCACTGTGCAGCAGCAGCTCTTCAGGAACTATGAGAACGAGAAATTCCCCTCACGCCGCAAGGTGCCGGTGCTCAGCGCCCATATGCAGGAGCTGGGGGCCGCCAAGCCCGTCTCCTTCACCAGCACCCGCCTGCCCCACTCCCAGAAGGCCGCCTCCGCCAAGAAGGCCAGGGCGGCGGAAGAGGAGGACTGCCTGGGCCACAACCCCTACCAGCCCTTCCCGCAGACCTACCGGGCTGCTGCCGCCACACACGGCCTGGTCTTCCGGGACCAGAACTTTGCCAACTTCAAGGCCATCCCGGCGGACGAGATGGAACGGCACTGGCGCAGCGACACCATGGAGGCCAGCGCCATCAACTGCTACCCGCTGATGGCCGTCACCTGCCTGGCCTGGAACAACAACCTGGGCGCCCACACCTGGCTGCTGGCCGGCACACAGTCCGGCCTGGCACGCCTCGCCCGCATCACCGCGCTCAACTCACAGGACGGCGACGACTTCATCTGGAAGAACTTCAAGACCCAATGACGGGGCGGGGCGGGGCAGGTGTGCCGGCCAGGCGTTGGGCTGTCCGGGGCAGGTGAGCAGCCAGCCTCCTCTGCCTTACCTGTTGCAGCTGGGCACAGGTAGATAATGAGCCAGGTGTCTGAGGTGTGTCCTGTGCCTCTCGGGGCTGTGATGTTTGTGTTAGTGAGTCGTGAATGACACACTCATCATCTCTCGGTAACCTATTTATTAATATTTATCTCTACTTATGTATTTTTTGAAGCACAGACTCATTCACTCACTCACTTATTTATTGTTTTCCTGTTGTTGTGTTCATGAGTCTCGGTGTGTTGTGAGGAGAGGAAGGGAAGTGCCTCATAAGACTGTGTGTGTGTGTGTGTGTGTGTGTGTGTGTGTGTGTGTGTGTGTGTGTGTGTGTGTGTGTCATTTCATATCATTGGTATTTTTTATTTTGCTTCCATGTAAATGCTCCTAATCATCATCATCACCATCATCATCATCATCACCATTATCTGAGCTGTATTGTAGAAACTGGCTGGGGGGAGGGGGGAGGAGGGGGGGCAGGGTATAATGCTTTGGTTGGTTGAGTGTATATTTTGGGCAATCATTACCATCATCATCACCATCATTATCATCATTTTATTCATTATTAGTTCACTGGAGGATAGATAAAGGCCTTTCCCAATGTGCTCCACCTTTCTCTCTCTCCCTGTGATGTTAGTGTACTCCATCCTGCTCTAGTTTATTTATTTATTTATTTATTTTACTACTTAACTGTTTCTTTACTTATAGACTTTCATTTACTTTTTCTCCGTCATTCTTTATCCTCTTTTCTTATTCTGTTCCTGGTCAATTTTACTTTTTTTTATGATATTGACATTTATTTCATCCATTTCCATTTTATTATAACTCTATTTTCATATTGTGTGTCATTCTTTTCCTTTCCTTCCATTGCAGTATTATTTTTCATCTTCCTCTTTTCCCATAAGTATCCTGTGGTGTGTTTTTTAAGCCATGTATCATCGTTCATCATACATTCATTAATTCTCTCATATGTATCCTCCCATATTCTCTTGGTCCCACGTTCCTCCCAGCCAGCCAGTGAACAGCTCTCGTGCTATGCTGTGTATGCCAGTTTGCCTCCACCAATCTTAAGAGTACAATTGTTAATTCTGTAGACACTGCCAGTCTTGAGAGAGAGAGGATATGTGTGTTTAAATGCTTCTCTCTCTCCCTCTTTCTCTCTCACTTGATTCTCTTCCTTTCTCTTTTCTCTCCTTTTCTAAACACTGCCAGTCTTGAGAGAGAGAGGATATGTGTGTTTAAGTGCTTCTCTCTCTCCCTCTTTCTCTCTCTCTTGATTCTTATTCTTTCTCTTCCTTTCTCTTTTCTCTCCTTTTCTAAATATTGCTTGTCTTGCGGGAGAGGATATGTGTGTTTAAGTGCTTCTCTCTCTCCCTCTTTCTCTCTCTCTTGATTCTTATTCTTTCTCTTCCTTTCTCTTTTCTCTCCTTTTCTAAACATTGCTAGTCTTGTGGGAGAGGAAATGTGTGTCTAAGTGCTTCTCTCTCTCACTTTCTTCTCATTCTTTCTCTTCCTCTCTTTCTCTTTCTCTCTTTTCTCTCCTCCTCTGAACATTGCTAGTCTTGTGGGAGAGGAAATGTGTGTCTAAGTGCTTCTCTCTCTCACTTTCTTCTCATTCTTTCTCTTCCTCTCTTTCTCTTTCTCTTTTCTCTCCTTTTCTAAACACTGCTAGTCTTGCAAGAGAGGAAATGTGTGTCTAAGTGCTTCTCTCTTTCACTTTCTTCTCATTCTTTCTCTTCCTCTCTTTCTCTTTCTCTTTTCTCTCCTCCTCTAAACATTGCTAGTCTTGCAAGAGAGGAAATATACTAATGCCTCTTCTTGCTTACTCTTTCCCTCTTTTAGTTTCTTTTAGCAGTTCATATTTCTTTTCATATTTCTCTAGACACTGCCAGCTTTGAGAGAGACAATGTGTATTAGTGCTTATTCTCTCTCTTTCTCTTCCTTGTTCCTTCATAACTATTTATTTCTATACATTTCACACTTCTACAGTATATTTCTTGCTCATATTTCTAGTCGTGATTTTATCCTAAGCATAGTCAGTGGTGGGGAAAGTTCTGCTAATCTGCTCAATGGTAAATAAGAGAAGGTTTAAATGCTATAGTCATACTGCTCGGGGAGTCCCTTGAACATAGCGCTGCCAAATTTTATAATGTATACAGAATATTTGATAGACAATTTCAGGTAGTGCGTAGATGACATGAGAGAGAAAGTGATGTATTGTGGGTGACGCGGCAGGGCTGTGAAGAGGTACGGGCCCCACTGAAGCGGACTATGTATTTGTGTCGGACTATAGAAGGTGTAAACGCTAAATAAGAGAAGGGAAATATATGTTGAATGAGAGAAGGTAACTTTTTCATTAGTGCATTAGTGGTTGACCTTTCACGTGCCCACCACTGAGGATATTTATAAGTGATGCAAGTTTGTTACTATAGACGAATCAAAAATTATTATGGAGATTACGACGATAATGAACAACAATAATGACAATAATAATAAGGATGATGGAGAGAGTGGTTGTGATTATTTTATTCTTGCATGAAGTGAAGGAAGAAAAGGAGGTAGTTTGAGAGTGTAGTTACTTATGTATATATATAAAGAAAGTATTATAGCTGTATCAATAATATGATCAATGTACATACAGAACAAATATATGGATTCTCAATTCTACTTATTTTATTATTCATCTTTTTGTCTTCATTATTAACCCGGTAGCTGCAGGGATCGTGTTTCTTAACCCGGTAGCAGCGACAGGCCAAATTTCTGCCATGATATAAACCCCCCAAAATAGACGATGCATAAACTGATCACAAATGCTTCAATATATATTATGAAATGGTTTGTGTGAGAGATGATTTTTTATCATTTTTCTCGCTTAGAGGGACCATTAAGAAACATGATCCTCGCTGCTACTGGGTTAAAGGCCCCTCCAAGCGAGAAAAATAAGAAAAAATCATCACTCACGCAAACCATTTCATAATATATATCAACGTATTTGTGATCAGTTTATGCATCATCTATTTTTGGGGGGTTTATATCATGGCAAAAATTTGGCCCGTCGCTGGTACACAGTAAAGCCCCAAATATAGCCCTGGACTCCTGATTTCAGATAATTATTTCTTTATTATTATTTTCTGCCTTCAAGAATTTAGTTGGTTTTTTGGGTTTATAATTTTCCTGCCTGTGAGATTTCAGACTTTGGAGGTTAGTCTTATTTTCCCGCCTTCAAGAAATACCCTTTTAGGATTATCATTTTCTACCTTCAAGAAGACATTATTTAGGTTATGATTTTTTGACTTAAAGAATTAACATTTTTGGGGGATTATAATTTCCCTCCTTTTTATAATGTTTTTTTGGGTCATAATAATAAGTTTCCTGCCAATAGCAATTCATAGTTTGGGTTAATTTCTGAAGAATTTATGTGTGAGGGAAGGATGAGAAATTAAAACTTGTATAGCATAGTTTGTATATATATTTTTGCTAGTATGATCTGTATATATGTGTGTGCTCTCTTGGCCTCGCAACACACACACACACACACACACACACACACACACAGGTGGACATGATCTAATATATATGATCACAGGTGACAGGTCTACATATACACATACATTCATACACACACAGTAGCATACATTATCTGGGCAGGTACACACAGAAAACATACATACATACATACATACAGCAATTTCATATGTATAGAATTACAAGATACACATACATATAAAAACGTACATAGTCATTACGTACACACAAATACACACAAAAACAGCATTATCAACACACACACACACACACACACACTCGTAAATCCTTTCTCTAACTTTCTATTGATAGTAAAACATGTATTATAACCTTTCATACATACATACATACATACACAGGTCAAAATGTATGAAAGAAAGGGATTTAAACATTTATTCAACCTTCTCTAACTCTTCCTAATGATAGTCAGGTATGTATATTGTATTATAACCAAATACACACAAACACATTCATACACACAGGTCGAGACATAGGAAGGAAAGGGCTTCAAACACATTCTCTAAGTCCTTCCCGTAATAAACATATGGGCTATTTATATTAACCCTTTAAACACATACACACATACATACTTTAATGCACACACAATTACAGACTGTATATATGCCCTGCCAGTGTCATTTAACATATTTCTACAGGCACTATGTTGCATTTGGTGGGACTTCCATGTAATTCCACTTTTTTATTCATATATATTCAGTGTTATTCAAAATTGGCGCGCTTGGCGATCAGAGTTTTCATTGCCATCACTCGTACCGCGCTGCCAGACACACGACGCATCCATATTTTAATTTTCTCAATATTATAATCATATTATGTCTAATCTATTATAAGTCTAGTTTTTATCAGGCACACGATGCGACTTTATTTTTTCATCATTGTAAGTAGTTCAGTGCGTTTCTATCAGTCACACAACACGTTTTTGCTTTGTTTTTTTCTTCATTATAGTAGTTCTTCATTTATCACAGGTGAGTGTGTGTGTATTAGATTGATTGATAGTTTATTGTTACAGGTAAACAGCAAAGGAGAAGGGAGGAACATGCCATCCCAACCCCCAGGCAGTACATTTTAGTGTAAACGACAGGTATATATAGGCTTGTTTTTATATTGGGTTATCTATCACGAATATGCTTTTTTTTAGTTGTGTTTAAGTCTTTCTATCAGGGACCAATGAGACGGTGTGTGTGTGTGTGTGTGTGTGTGTGTGTGTTACCTTCAATCAACTATAGGTACCTTTATATCTAAGCAATTTCTATCTTTTCTTTATCATTTGAAGGGATTTTGCAATTAACTTCACCTACATTGCTTTCAAACCTAATTTATAGTAGTATCACGTACGTCACTATTGCCGTATCACTGATGACGTCACAAACTACCTGTTATCTTCAATTTCCAACGTTCATTTCACTATTTTTCACCTTGCTTTATCATATTCATCAACTCTTCTTCTATTCACTTCATCCTCCGTTATTTCTCATCTTCACTCTTCGTTCTATTCTTCATTCTTCTTTATTCCAGCCTTCTAATGCATCTTTACGTTATCCTTTCTCCTCCTTTCCCCCTTCGTTTCCCATTTCTTTATCTCCTTTCTCTTCCTTTCGTTTCCTTTCACCTTCCTTTCCTTTCCCGCTGTCCTTCTTCAGTCCTTCTCAGCGCTTGAAAATGTTTGAAAGCGTTTGAACTCTCCACGGCTGAAGAACAAGACTTCGAGACCCTGGCACTGACTCTACTCACTGCCAACTGATCGAGGAGAGTTAGAGGCGAGGTATAATTAGTATGAGAGGCACAGAGTAATTATAGGTGAAACTTAATTAAAGGTGATGGTTGTTTGATGTGTTTTCGTGTACCTATTTCCTCTTAAACTCCATGGCACTAACTCTACTCACTGCCAACTGATCGAGAAGAGTTAGAGGTGAGGTAGAGTAAGTTTGAGAGGCGAAGAAATAGTATTAATGGAGATAAGGAGGAAACTGTGACGTATGTTAATTCGATTGTTTCATATAATTGCTTCCCCCCTCTCCTACTGCCTCCCACTTTCCCTGACGCCCTTACTGACAGATAATTGATAGGAAATGCATTATGTTATTGGTTAATGTAGCCTCTATATAGCCATCAAAAGAGGCAGTATATATCCTTCCATCCCGCATCGATTATTACCAACGCTGCCTAGGCCTACAGCTTTCTGAGTATTGCTTAGTGATGTTAGTATGTGAAAACAATATTGCTGGTCGAGATTAGTTATTCAATTAGTTCGTTAGTTATCATAGTTGATGTTATTTCTTGTTATTTTGTTAGTATATGCCGATCTTAGTTAATGCTTCCGATGTCAGTTAGTCCGTGATATACTTGGATGTTAAATAGCTAGTTAGGTTTTAGTTAGATGTTGATGTTAGTTCCTTCGTGTTAAATGGTGTTCGTGTTTCTTGAAGCTAAAGGAAAAAAGGGAAGGAAGGTAAAGGAAAGGAAGGGAAGGGAAATTAAAGAAAAGAAAAATAACAGAATAGGAAAGGAAATTTAGGATAGATAATGTTAGTGTGTCTCGATGTTAGTGTATATTAGGAATGTTTGTTAGTTTGTTTGTGTTAAAGCTCTTGTGTTAGTTGGTGAAGTCCCTCTCGATAGCGGCCAAGATGAATTGCTCAGTCTGGTCATAGCGAAGAGGGGAAGAGGCCTTGCTACCCCCTGTTCCTCCTCCTCCTCCTCTTCCTCCTCCTCCTCCTCCTCCCTCGAACTCGTCCTCGCCCCTGCAAAGGAAAATAGGTTAGTAGTAGTAATAGTAGTAGTAGTAGTAGTAGTAGATTGTTAGGTATGGTTTCTCCCACTCGTGAAATTTTTATAGCCTAGTAAATTTTCTTTTTTATATTTTCTTTTCTTTTTATTTAGTGCCCCTCAAAACACCTTGTAATCAGAAACTCACCTGTCTCACGCCACCACACACACACACACACACACACACACACACACACACACACACACACACGCAACCAAGCTAATAATAATCCTAAGTATGGCCTGTTTATTTTATTTTTTCATCATTTTTTTGTACCTATTTGTTTTTGCAGCTATTTATATTACCTTTTTTTTGTCGTTATTTTTTCTTTAATTCTTTTTCCTCCTCCTCCTCCTCCTCCTCCTCTGCGTGTCTTACCTTGACCTTCTACCCCTCGTGAGTTTTGATTATATAACTCCTCCTCCTCCTCCTCCTCCTACCCCTCTTCCTCCTCCTCCTCCTCCTCCTTTTTATTCCTCATTTCAAATCCCTAAACAGTCCCGACACACTGTAATCTTCCTCCTCCTCCTCCTCCTCTTCCTCCTCCTCTTCCTCTTTCTCTCCTCATATTCGTGTTCCCTTAGGAGTAACAGAGAGAGAGAGAGAGAGAGAGAGAGAGAGAGAGAGAGAGAGAGAGAGAGAGAGGCGGGGGTAGATGTGATCATTATAATTCGGTTGTTTTGGTGTTTGCTCTAATTATGAACCCCGTGTGTGTGTGTGTGTGTGTGTGTGTGTGTGTGTGTGTGTGTCGCAGCGTGGTCGATAGGCGCATCTCGTGATAACCTTTTCGAGATGAGACGAATAAAAATAATATATATAGCATAACAAGGAACGCCATAATGACTGCCCCGGGATAATCTTTTAAATGGATGCGTGGATTTTCTTTTTCATGTTCTCTCTCTCTCTCTCTCTCTCTCTCTCTCTCTCTCTCTCTCTCTCTCTCTCTCTCTCGTATTTGGCAACGTTTTTATCCCTTTTTTTCCTCCTTTTCTTCCTTTCTTCCTTCCAATCTTTCTTCTCTACTTCCTTCCTTCCTTCCTTCATATCTTTCTTCCATTCATAATTTCTTCCTTCCCTCTTTTCTTCCTTCCTTCCTTCCTTCCTTCCACGTTCATCCCAAAGCCAAGTTATAAGCGTTTTATAGAGCATTAGAAAGGGAGAAAGAAGGGAGGGAAGGAAGGAAGGAAGAGAAGAGATACACATAAACAAACACTAATTGGTCCGCAGTGGCGAGGTGGAGGTGGAGGAGGTGGAGGTGGAGGTGGAGGAGGAGGAGGAGGGGGATCTACCTGCAGTTACCTGATGTCTTATCGTGATAGGTGAAGCTGCGGTAACCAGGTGGGTCAGGTCACGAAGGGGTAGTGGTGGTGGTGATGGTGATGGTGGTGGTGGTGGTGATGGTGGTAGTGTTAGTAGTCGTAGTAGTAGTAGTAGTAGTAGTAGTAGTAGTAGTAGTAGTGGTAGCAGAGAGATTAGGGAAGAGAAGAAGAGAAGGAGAAAATGAAGGAAAGAAAGAATAAAGAAAAGAAAGAGAAGGGAAAAGGGTGAAATGATAAAGAGAAGAGAAGGAGGGAAGAGGAAGGGAGAGGAAAAATGGAGACTGAGAGGAGGGGAAGGAGAGAAGTCGAGACAAAGCGGTTCTGGTGGAAATAGTAATAAATAACAATGACAGGGCGGCGCGGCGGTTTGAGCTCGTTTAGGCTAGATTCTTTCCGTTAACTAGAACACGAGATCAGGCCGTGGTGAATCACACACACACACACACACACACACACACACACACACACACACACAGTACTACTCACCCCACAACGTTGGGAAGACTATTATTGTCAAACACGGATTCCTGAAACACACAAACGAACGAACAATAGATAGACACAATAGATAGATAGATAGATAGATATACAGATAGACATATAGCATTCAGAAGAGAAGTAATTTATATAACACTCATTTGACCGTTACCTTCACACCTGTCTCATTAATTAGTTCAAGTTAATTAGTTTCTTACCTTTAAATTTGCTTTCCTGAACTTCTCGATGTCAAAGCCTTCAATGACCACCTGGGGAAGAGAGGGACAGGTAAAGCTTAATTAGTTACCTGTGTTACTACTACTACTACTACTACTACTACTACTACTACTACTACTACTACATATGAGGAGGAAGGGAAAGGAAGGAGAAAAGGAGAAGGGAAGGGAATGGAAGAGAGGGAAGAGGAATGGAGAGAATGAAGAGAAGAAGGGAAGAGAATGAGAGGAGAAGAAGAAGGGAAATAATAAAGAGGTGGAAGAAAAGGAAGAAAAGGGGAAGAGGATGAAGGAGATTTAAAGGAGGGAGGAAGAGGAAGAAGAAACAAAAGTAGAAGGGAGAGGAAAGTGAAGAGAAGATAATGAAAGAAAGAGAAAGAGGAAGGAAGAAGATAAAAAGAAGGAGAAGGGAAGAGGATGAAGAAGAGTCAAATGAGGAAGAGGAAAAAGAAGAATAGAAGGAAGAGAAAGGTCAATGAAAGGGTAGGATAAAAGAACAGAGAGAACGAGGGAGAGAAGAGGAGGGAGAGGAGGAGGAGGACGGAGAGTTTGCTCATTCTTGCCCTTTTTAAATGTCAGGGAGAGACAGGGAGAGGAGGAGGAAGTGAGAGAGGGAGAGAGAGAGTAAGGAGGTACAGAAAGGGTTTATTTTGTGCTTGATACTCCTCCTCCTCCTCCTCCTACTCCTCCTCCTTCTCCTTCATATTATTCTCTGTTCTCTCTTCTTCTCTTTTATCTTTTCTCTCCCTTTGTCTCCCTTTCCCTCCCTCCCTTTTCCTTCCTCCCTCTCCTTCTCTCCCTCCTTTCCTCTCCTCTCCTCCTCCTCCTCCTCCTCCTCCTTCTCCTTCATATTATTCTCTGTTCTCTCTTCTTTCCCTCCCTCCATTTTCTCCTTCCTCCCTCTCCCTCCTCCTCCTCCTCCTTCATATTATTCTCTATTCTCTCTTCTTCTTCTCTTTTATCTTTTCTCTCCCTTTGTCTCCTTTTCCCTCCCTCCATTTTCCTTCCTCCCTCTCCTTCTCTCCCTCCTTCCCTCTCCTCTTCCTCCTCCTCCTTCTCCTTCATATTATTCTCTGTTCTCTCTTCTTCCTCTCTTTTATCTCTTCTCTCCCTCCCTCTTTCAGCGTTTTACTTTTTGTCTCCCTTTCCCTTCCTCCCTCTCCTTCTCTCCCTCCTTCTCTCTCCTCTTCCTCCTCCTCCTCGTACAATATTTTCTTCTCCTTTCTCTCTTTCGTTCCTCTTTTATTCTCTTTTATCTTCTCTTAACTTCTCTCGCAGCATAGCATTAATCTCCCCTCCTCTCTATCCCTCCCTCTCTCCCTTCTACCCCCTCCCTCCTCTCCTTACCTCCCACCCTCCCTCCCTCCCTCCCTGCATGATTCACTCTCTTCGATCAGCACCTGTTTTTACCTGTCTCTCTGTGCCACAGGTAAGGTAAGGGCCCTCAGGTACGAACGCACGCGCTCAAACACACACACACACACACACACACACACACACACACACACACACACGAACTTACTAGCTAGCTATATAACTATCTCTCTCTCTCTCTCTCTCTCTCTCTCTCTCTCTCTCTCTCTCTCTCTCTCTCTCTCTCTCTCTCTCCCCGCTTGTGGTTGAAGACAATAAGTGGAAATCGATTTAATTGTTGTTGTTTTCCTTTTTCTTTTTCTTTTTTTATCTTTACGAATTTATTAATCAATAGTCACACGCATGCGATGGTGTGTGTGTGTGTGTGTGTGTGTGTATGTGTGTGTGTGTGTGTGTGTGTGTGTGTGTGTGTGTGTGTGTGTTGAGAGGGCTGGGGGCGGGGTGTTGTGTGTGTGTGTGTGTTTGTGTGTGTGTGTGTGTGTGTGTGTGTGTGTGTGTGTAAGTGTGTGTGTAAGTGTGTGTTTGTGCGTTTCTAGGAACGTTTGCCAGCAACATTCCTTTCCTCCACTTTGACTATACGGAAGTGCTTGGAAACACACACACACACACACACACACACACACACACACACACACACACACACACACACACACACACACACACACACACACACACACACACATTCCTACCCTTTTTTTCCTCTCTAAAATATAAATTCGTGTCATTCCTCATGTGTGTGTGTGCGTGTGTGCGTGTGTGTGTGTGCGTACTGGCCTTAACCTATTTTGTGTATGTTTAGTTAAAGCGAAACCTTGACCCCCTTCCATTTTCTCTCTCTCTCTCTCTCTTCAATATTGATAATGATATAATATGAATGGAAGGAAGGAAGGAAGGAAGGAAGGAAGGAAGGAAAGGATTGGAAGAAAATGAAGGAAAGGAGAGAAAAAAGCGAATGACGTTTGAATAAATGAAGGACGGAGAGAAGGAAGGAAGGAAGGAATGAAGGAAAGAAAGTATGAATGAATGAAGGAAAGACCAGGAATGAAGGAGAGGAGTGAACGGAGAAAAGAGAAGGAAAGGGAGAAGAAAGAAGCGATAAAAAGCAAAACAAAACAAAAAAAAAAGACAATTAAGTGAATGAATTGTGAATGAATGATGAACGAAAAAAGAAGAGGGAAGAGTGAACGACAGAACGAAAGAAAGGAAAGAAAGGAAAGAAAGACAGGTGTAACAGGGAAGTAATTACAACCTCATGTGAAGAAGTAATTGCAGGTGTAAAATAATCAACTCCAAAACATGATTACTAAATGTCTCCGCGCACCTGTCTGTATCCTACCTGTCCTGACCTTAATTACGACAGCTAGGAAATTAGTTAGTTAGATAGATAGATAGATAGATAGATAGATAGATAGGGAAACAAAAGTAGGGAAAGACAGTTAGAGTTAGATAGATAGATAGATAGATAGATAGATAGATAGATAGATAGATAGATAGATAGGCAGGAAGATAAATAGGGAAGCAAAAGTAGGGAAAGACAGTTAGAGTTAGATAGATAAATAGATAGATAAATAGATAGATAGATAGATAGATAGATAGATAGATAGATAGATAGATAGATAGAGTGGTAGGTAAGTACATAGGCAGGAAGATAAATAGGGAAAATAAGGAAAAAATGAAGGAAAGAAAGAAGGAAGAGGAGAGAGAAAGAGAGAGGAAGGAAGGAGGAACAGAAGAAAAGAAGAAGGAAGGAAAAGAGAAGGAGGGGAAGGAAGGAAGAGCAGTAAAGAAAGGAAGAGAGGAAGAGGGAAGAAAAAAAAGATGAAGATAGGGAAAGGCGTAAATAAAAGAAGAGATTGAGAGATAGTGAGCTTGTGAGATGACGTAGAGAGATATACATACATACATACATACATATACATACATATACATACAGACAGACAGACAGACAGCCACTCACCGCCTTGTATTCCCACTCGTCCTCCTCGTCCTTTGCCGCGGCCTTCTGCTGTTTGTCCTTCTCCCACGAAAACTTGAAGGTCCTTTTGGAAGCGTTCGAGCCCCCTGACTGTCCCCCTCCCCCATTCATCACTCCCTTCCCAGCTCCTCCTTTTTTGACATTCCTTCTCTTCCTCATGGGGGAGAGAAGAACGTCATCCCCATCTGTCTGTTTGTTGGGATTAGTGTTGTCTGACCCGTTCTTCCCCTCTTCTCCTGACCACATGTTCTTCCCAACGATTCCCAGTGAGTCAAAGGTCTTCTCTAAGTCATCGATGTCCAGGTCCAACGCCTCATCTTTCTCACTCTTCTTCTCGTCTTTCCTCCAGTTGAAGAGCTTAAACCCTCCTCCTCCTCCTCCTCCTCCTCCTCCCTTCTTCTTCTCCTTGCCCTTCTCTCCCTTCCTCTCCGTCTTCGCCTCCTCCTCATCGCTGGAGTCGTTGTT